>NW_022162011.1:0-8788 GCF_008728515.1 Papio anubis
AGTCGCAGGGACCTCTGCCTCGGAAAGCTAGGTATTGTCCAAGGTTTCTCCCCATGTGATAGTCTGAAATATGGCCTCGTGGGAAGGGAAAGACCTGATTGTCCCCCAGCCTGACACCCGTGAAGGGTCTGTGCTCAGGAGGACTAGTACAAAAGGAAAGAAGGCCTCTTGGCAGTTGAGATAGAGAAAAGCATCTGTCTCCCGCCCGTCCCTGGGCAATGGAACATCTCGGTGTAAAACCCAATTGTATGTTCTGTTTACTGAGAAAGGAGAAAACCACCTTAGGGCGAAAGGTGGGACTTGCTAGCGCAATGCTGCTCTTCATGCACTAAAAAGGTTTATGAAGATGTTTACATATGCATATCAAAGCACAGCACTTTTCCTTAAACTTATGTCACAGAGATCTTCATTCATATGTCTTACTGCTGACCTTCTCCCTACGATGATCCTATTATCCTGCTACTTCCCTTTTTTGTAAGATGGTAAAGATTATTATCAATAAATACTGAGGGAACTCAGAGACCGGTGCCGGCGTGGGTCCTCTGTATGCTGAGCGCCGGTCCCCTGGGCCCACTTTTTCTTTCTCTATACTTTGTCTTTGTGTCTCATTTCTTTTCTCAAGTCTCTCATTTCACCTAACGAGAAACGCCCACAGGTGTCGGGGGGCAGGCACCTCTTCATCTGGTGCCCAACGTGGGTGCTTTTCTCTAAGGTGAAGGTACGCTCAAGCGTGGTCATTGAGGACAAGTCGACAAGAGACTCCCGAGTATGTCTACAGTCAGCCTTGCAGTAAGCTTGTGCACCCGGAAGAACCTAGGGTAACAATGGGGCAAACTAAAAGTAAATTTGCCTCTTATCTCAGCTTTATTAAAATTCTCCTAAAAAGAAGGGGAGTTAAAGTCTCTGCCAAAAATCTAATTACGCTATTTCAAACAATAGAACAGTTTCGCCCATGGTTTCCAGAACAGGGAACTTTAGATCTAAAAGACTGGGAAAAAATTGGCAAAGAATTAAAACAAGCAAGTAGGGAAGGTAAAATCATCCCACTTACAGTATGGAATGATTGGGTCATTATTAAAGTAGCTTTAGAACCGTTTCAAACAGAAGAAGATAGCATTTCAGTTTCTGATGTCCCTGAAAGCTGTGCAGTAGATTGTGAAAAAGAGGCAGGGATAGAATCCCAGAAAGGAATGGAAAGTTCACACTGTAAATGTGTAGCAGAGCTGGTAATGGCTCGGTCAACGCAAAACGTTGACGATAATCAATTACAGCAGGTGATATATCCTGAAACGTTAAAATTAGAAGAAAAAGGTCCAGAATTAGCAGAGCCATCAGAGTCTAAACCACGATGGCCAACTCCTCTTACAGCAGCTCAGATGCCTGTAACTTTACAACCTCAAATGCAGATTAAACAAGTACAAACTCCAAAAGAAGATCAAATAGAAAAAGACAGAATCTCTGTCATGGCAATGCCAATCCAAATACAGTGTCCACAATATCAGCCGGTAGAAAATAAGACCCAGCTGCCAGTAGCCTATCAATACTGGCCGCCAGCCGAACTTCAGTATCGGCTGCCCCTAGAAAATCCATATGGACAGCCAGGAATGTTTCCAGCGCCACAGGGCAGGGCGCCATATCCTCAGCCACCCACCATGAGACTTAATCCTACAGCACCGCCTAGTACACAGGGTAGTGCATTACATAAAATTATTGATGAGGCAAGAAAACAAGGATATATTGAAGAGTGGCAATTCCCAGTAATATTAGAATCAAGACCACCTGGAGAAGGGGCCCAAGAGGGAGAGCCTCCCGTAGCTGAAGCCAGATATGAGTCCTTTTCTATAAAAATGCTAAAAGAAATGAAAGAGGGAGTAAAACAGTATGGACCCAACTCTCCTTACATGAGAACACTATTAGATTCCATTGCTCATGGACATAGACTCATTCCTTATGATTGGGAGATTCTGGCAAAATCATCACTCTCACCCGCTCAATTTTTACAATTTAAGACTTGGTGGATTGATGGGGCACAAGAACAAGTCCGAAGAAATAGGACTGCCAATCCTCCAATTAACATAGACGTAGATCAACTATTGGGAGTAGGTCAAAACTGGAGCACTGCTAGCCAACAAGTAATAATGCCAAATGAGGCCATTGAGCAAATTAGGGCTATCTGCCTTAGGGCCTGGGAGAAAATCCAAGACCCAGGAACCGCCTGCCCCTCCTTTAATACAATAAGACAAGGCTCTAAAGAGCCCTACCTTGATTTTGTAGCAAGACTTCAAGATGCTGCTCAAAAGTCAATTACGGATGAGAATGCCCGTAAGGCCATAGTGGAGTTGATGGCGTATAAAAACGGCAATCCTGATTGTCAATCAGCCATTAAGCCATTAAAAGGAAGGGTCCCGGCAGGATCAGATGTAATCTCAGAGTTAAAGCCTGTGATGGAATTGGAGGAGATATGCATAAAGCTATGCTTATGGCTCAAGCAATCACAGGAGTTGCTTTAGGAGGACAAGTTAGAACATTTGGGGGAAAATGTTATAATTGTGGTCAAATTGGCCATCTAAAAAAGAATTGCCTAGTCTCAAATAAACAAAATGTAACTACTCAAGCTACTACAACAACAGGAATTCCTTATATTTCCCAAGGACAGGCCATAGTTGAAAGAACTAATAGAACCCTCAAAACTCAGTTATTTAAACAAAAAGAAGGGGGAGACAGTAAGGAGTGTACCACTCCTCAGATGCAACTTAATCTAGCACTCTACACTTTAAAATTTTTAAACATGTATAGAAATCAGACTACTACTTCTGCAGAACATCTTACTGGTAAAAAGAACAGCCCACATGAAGGAAAACTGATTTGGTGGAAAGACAACAAAAATAAGACATGGGAAACAGGGAAGGTGATAACCTGGGGAAGAGATTTTGCTTGTATTTCACCAGGAGAAAATCAGCTTCCTGTTTGGATACCCACTAAACATTTGAAGTTCTGCACCTCCACGGAGACGGAAACACCGAAATCGACCACCATTGACTCGCAAGATGAACAAAGTGGTGATATCAAGTGTAGATGTGCTGGAAGTCAGGGACCTTGAAGGGAGGGACCAGCTGAAGCCACAGCAGAAAAACATAAAATGTAAAGATTTCATGGACATTTATAAGTTCCCCAAATTAATACTTTTATAATTTTCTATGTCTGTCTTTACTTTAATCTCTTAATCCCATCATCTTCTTTGTAAACTGAGGAGGATATATGTCACCTCAGGACCCTGTGATGATTGCGTTAACTGCACAAATCGTTTGTAGAGCATGTGTGTTTGAACAATATGAAATCTGGGCATCTTGAAAAAATAACAGGATAACAGCGATGTTTAGGGAACATGGGAGGTAACCTTGAACTGGCCGCCGGTGAGCCGGATGGAACAGAGCCATATTTCTCCTCTTTTTAAAAGCAAATAGGAGAAATATCACTAAATTCTTTTTCTCAGCAAGGAACATCCCTGAGAAAGAGAATGCGCTCTGAGGGTAGGCCTATGAACGACCCCCTTGGAGGCGTGCTGCCTTTTACGGTCGAAGCCGAAGGGATGAAATAAGCCCCGGTCTCCTGTAGTGCTCTCGGGCTTATTAGGACGAGAAAATTCCTGCCTAATAAATTTTGGTCAGACAGGTTGTCTGCTCTCAAACCCTGTTTCCTGATAAGATGTTATCAATGACAGGGCGTGCCCGAAATTTCATTAGCAATTTTAATTTTAATATTTTAATTTTAACGCCATCCTGTGATCTCATCCTGCTTCCATTTGCTTTGTGATATTTTATTACCTTGTGAAGTATGTGATCTCTGTGTTGGTACCAGAAACTGAGGCAATTGCAGGAGTTGCTGATGGCCTCGCAAATCTTAACCCTGTCACTTCGGTTAAGACCATCTAAAGTACTACTGTTGTAAATTTCATATTAATCCTTGTGCGCCTATTCTGTCTGCTGTTAGTCGGCAGGTATACCCAACAGTTCCAAAGAGACAGCGACCATCGAGAACCAGTCATGATGACAATGGTTGTTTTGTTGAAAAGAAAAGGGGGAAATGTGGGGAGAAGAAAGATCAGATTGTTACTGTGTCTATATAGAAAGAAGTAGACATAAGAGACTCCATTTTGTTCTGTATTTGAAATGCTGTTAATCTGTGACCCTACCCCCAACCTTGTCCTTGCAAGAGAATGTGCTGTGGTGACTCAAGGTTTAAAGGATTTTGGGCTGTGCAGGGTGTGCTTTGTTAAACAAGTGCCTGAAGGCAGTATGCTTGTGAAAAGTCATCACCATTCTCTTAATCTCAAGTACCCATGGACATGTACACTGCCAAAAGTCGCAGGGACCTCTGCCTCGGAAAGCTAGGTATTGTCCAAGGTTTCTCCCCATGTGATAGTCTGAAATATGGCCTCGTGGGAAGGGAAAGACCTGATTGTCCCCCAGCCTGACACCCGTGAAGGGTCTGTGCTCAGGAGGACTAGTACAAAAGGAAAGAAGGCCTCTTGGCAGTTGAGATAGAGAAAAGCATCTGTCTCCCGCCCGTCCCTGGGCAATGGAACATCTCGGTGTAAAACCCAATTGTATGTTCTGTTTACTGAGAAAGGAGAAAACCACCTTAGGGCGAAAGGTGGGACTTGCTAGCGCAATGCTGCTCTTCATGCACTAAAAAGGTTTATGAAGATGTTTACATATGCATATCAAAGCACAGCACTTTTCCTTAAACTTATGTCACAGAGATCTTCATTCATATGTCTTACTGCTGACCTTCTCCCTACGATGATCCTATTATCCTGCTACTTCCCTTTTTTGTAAGATGGTAAAGATTATTATCAATAAATACTGAGGGAACTCAGAGACCGGTGCCGGCGTGGGTCCTCTGTATGCTGAGCGCCGGTCCCCTGGGCCCACTTTTTCTTTCTCTATACTTTGTCTTTGTGTCTCATTTCTTTTCTCAAGTCTCTCATTTCACCTAACGAGAAACGCCCACAGGTGTCGGGGGGCAGGCACCTCTTCATCTGGTGCCCAACGTGGGTGCTTTTCTCTAAGGTGAAGGTACGCTCAAGCGTGGTCATTGAGGACAAGTCGACAAGAGACTCCCGAGTATGTCTACAGTCAGCCTTGCAGTAAGCTTGTGCACCCGGAAGAACCTAGGGTAACAATGGGGCAAACTAAAAGTAAATTTGCCTCTTATCTCAGCTTTATTAAAATTCTCCTAAAAAGAAGGGGAGTTAAAGTCTCTGCCAAAAATCTAATTACGCTATTTCAAACAATAGAACAGTTTCGCCCATGGTTTCCAGAACAGGGAACTTTAGATCTAAAAGACTGGGAAAAAATTGGCAAAGAATTAAAACAAGCAAGTAGGGAAGGTAAAATCATCCCACTTACAGTATGGAATGATTGGGTCATTATTAAAGTAGCTTTAGAACCGTTTCAAACAGAAGAAGATAGCATTTCAGTTTCTGATGTCCCTGAAAGCTGTGCAGTAGATTGTGAAAAAGAGGCAGGGATAGAATCCCAGAAAGGAATGGAAAGTTCACACTGTAAATGTGTAGCAGAGCTGGTAATGGCTCGGTCAACGCAAAACGTTGACGATAATCAATTACAGCAGGTGATATATCCTGAAACGTTAAAATTAGAAGAAAAAGGTCCAGAATTAGCAGAGCCATCAGAGTCTAAACCACGATGGCCAACTCCTCTTACAGCAGCTCAGATGCCTGTAACTTTACAACCTCAAATGCAGATTAAACAAGTACAAACTCCAAAAGAAGATCAAATAGAAAAAGACAGAATCTCTGTCATGGCAATGCCAATCCAAATACAGTGTCCACAATATCAGCCGGTAGAAAATAAGACCCAGCTGCCAGTAGCCTATCAATACTGGCCGCCAGCCGAACTTCAGTATCGGCTGCCCCTAGAAAATCCATATGGACAGCCAGGAATGTTTCCAGCGCCACAGGGCAGGGCGCCATATCCTCAGCCACCCACCATGAGACTTAATCCTACAGCACCGCCTAGTACACAGGGTAGTGCATTACATAAAATTATTGATGAGGCAAGAAAACAAGGATATATTGAAGAGTGGCAATTCCCAGTAATATTAGAATCAAGACCACCTGGAGAAGGGGCCCAAGAGGGAGAGCCTCCCGTAGCTGAAGCCAGATATGAGTCCTTTTCTATAAAAATGCTAAAAGAAATGAAAGAGGGAGTAAAACAGTATGGACCCAACTCTCCTTACATGAGAACACTATTAGATTCCATTGCTCATGGACATAGACTCATTCCTTATGATTGGGAGATTCTGGCAAAATCATCACTCTCACCCGCTCAATTTTTACAATTTAAGACTTGGTGGATTGATGGGGCACAAGAACAAGTCCGAAGAAATAGGACTGCCAATCCTCCAATTAACATAGACGTAGATCAACTATTGGGAGTAGGTCAAAACTGGAGCACTGCTAGCCAACAAGTAATAATGCCAAATGAGGCCATTGAGCAAATTAGGGCTATCTGCCTTAGGGCCTGGGAGAAAATCCAAGACCCAGGAACCGCCTGCCCCTCCTTTAATACAATAAGACAAGGCTCTAAAGAGCCCTACCTTGATTTTGTAGCAAGACTTCAAGATGCTGCTCAAAAGTCAATTACGGATGAGAATGCCCGTAAGGCCATAGTGGAGTTGATGGCGTATAAAAACGGCAATCCTGATTGTCAATCAGCCATTAAGCCATTAAAAGGAAGGGTCCCGGCAGGATCAGATGTAATCTCAGAGTTAAAGCCTGTGATGGAATTGGAGGAGATATGCATAAAGCTATGCTTATGGCTCAAGCAATCACAGGAGTTGCTTTAGGAGGACAAGTTAGAACATTTGGGGGAAAATGTTATAATTGTGGTCAAATTGGCCATCTAAAAAAGAATTGCCTAGTCTCAAATAAACAAAATGTAACTACTCAAGCTACTACAACAACAGGAATTCCTTATATTTCCCAAGGACAGGCCATAGTTGAAAGAACTAATAGAACCCTCAAAACTCAGTTATTTAAACAAAAAGAAGGGGGAGACAGTAAGGAGTGTACCACTCCTCAGATGCAACTTAATCTAGCACTCTACACTTTAAAATTTTTAAACATGTATAGAAATCAGACTACTACTTCTGCAGAACATCTTACTGGTAAAAAGAACAGCCCACATGAAGGAAAACTGATTTGGTGGAAAGACAACAAAAATAAGACATGGGAAACAGGGAAGGTGATAACCTGGGGAAGAGATTTTGCTTGTATTTCACCAGGAGAAAATCAGCTTCCTGTTTGGATACCCACTAAACATTTGAAGTTCTGCACCTCCACGGAGACGGAAACACCGAAATCGACCACCATTGACTCGCAAGATGAACAAAGTGGTGATATCAAGTGTAGATGTGCTGGAAGTCAGGGACCTTGAAGGGAGGGACCGGCTGAAGCCACAGCAGAAAAACATAAAATGTAAAGATTTCATGGACATTTATAAGTTCCCCAAATTAATACTTTTATAATTTTCTATGTCTGTCTTTACTTTAATCTCTTAATCCCATCATCTTCTTTGTAAACTGAGGAGGATATATGTCACCTCAGGACCCTGTGATGATTGCGTTAACTGCACAAATCGTTTGTAGAGCATGTGTGTTTGAACAATATGAAATCTGGGCATCTTGAAAAAATAACAGGATAACAGCGATGTTTAGGGAACATGGGAGGTAACCTTGAACTGGCCGCCGGTGAGCCGGATGGAACAGAGCCATATTTCTCCTCTTTTTAAAAGCAAATAGGAGAAATATCACTAAATTCTTTTTCTCAGCAAGGAACATCCCTGAGAAAGAGAATGCGCTCTGAGGGTAGGCCTATGAACGACCCCCTTGGAGGCGTGCTGCCTTTTACGGTCGAAGCCGAAGGGATGAAATAAGCCCCGGTCTCCTGTAGTGCTCTCGGGCTTATTAGGACGAGAAAATTCCTGCCTAATAAATTTTGGTCAGACAGGTTGTCTGCTCTCAAACCCTGTTTCCTGATAAGATGTTATCAATGACAGGGCGTGCCCGAAATTTCATTAGCAATTTTAATTTTAATATTTTAATTTTAACGCCATCCTGTGATCTCATCCTGCTTCCATTTGCTTTGTGATATTTTATTACCTTGTGAAGTATGTGATCTCTGTGTTGGTACCAGAAACTGAGGCAATTGCAGGAGTTGCTGATGGCCTCGCAAATCTTAACCCTGTCACTTCGGTTAAGACCATCTAAAGTACTACTGTTGTAAATTTCATATTAATCCTTGTGCGCCTATTCTGTCTGCTGTTAGTCGGCAGGTATACCCAACAGTTCCAAAGAGACAGCGACCATCGAGAACCAGTCATGATGACAATGGTTGTTTTGTTGAAAAGAAAAGGGGGAAATGTGGGGAGAAGAAAGATCAGATTGTTACTGTGTCTATATAGAAAGAAGTAGACATAAGAGACTCCATTTTGTTCTGTATTTGAAATGCTGTTAATCTGTGACCCTACCCCCAACCTTGTCCTTGCAAGAGAATGTGCTGTGGTGACTCAAGGTTTAAAGGATTTTGGGCTGTGCAGGGTGTGCTTTGTTAAACAAGTGCCTGAAGGCAGTATGCTTGTGAAAAGTCATCACCATTCTCTTAATCTCAAGTACCCATGGACATGTACACTGCCAAAAGTCGCAGGGACCTCTGCCTCGGAAAGCTAGGTATTGTCCAAGGTTTCTCCCCATGTGATAGTCTGAA
>NW_022162012.1:0-8772 GCF_008728515.1 Papio anubis
ACTAAACAAAAAGTTCACTAGTTAAAGTCATTTTAACCATTTTAAAGCCTACCAACATTAGTGGCTTGCCTTAGTACAAATCTTAAAGTAAAATTTTAGAAAAGACAACATTCTCTTCAAACTAACAGATATAAACTAGTCTTATTTGTTTCATTTATGAGTGGTCTTTTATTTATAAGCCAAATTGATAGCATGGTAGACACAAAACATACCTCACAAACTAAGTGACTTACACAAAACAGCTGGATCCAAGTTATTTACAAAACCAAGACTTGTCTACCTGGCTAAACTTTATTTGCCCCAATAGGCATGAAAGACAGTAAGAGGTAGGGAAGGGGATACCAAAACATGAAATAAGGAAGGAAGGGGGTGGGCCATGTTGCTCAAAGGGAGACCCCAGTATTATCTGGAGCTTTACTAGAGAGCTCAGTCAGCAGTGGAGACACCAGAAAGATGTTCAACTGGCCACTTGTCCGCCAGTACAAAAGCTATCCATCAGGTTAAGGGTATGGGATGCTTGATAATTTTGTTACAGGAGTTATTAAGAAATTATTTTAGGCAGATAGAGAGGAAAAGGGGTTCTTGGAACATTTTTGTTTTTTTTAAAGCAGCTCCAGAAATGTTTCTTTTCTGGAAGGAAAGTCCCAGCCCTTAGAGCCAGGCTGGCAAGCTTTGATATACAAATACAGACCATTAGAAACTGGGTCCACCCAAACATGGCGATTCCTGCAGTCTTCTCCTTGTCCCCACTATGACTGGCCACATGGCCACCCCCGCATATCCCAATGTGTGTAGAACATCACTGTGCCCTGTATTTGCATATTAAAAGGCTAGGGTGGGAGGGCCAGCTTTTTGCAGCTATGTGAATGACATACCTGGTCAAAACAGTCCCCTGGGCCCTATGCAAATCAGACACCACCTCCTTCAGCCTCTCCATATAACTGGCTGTTTTCCGCCACACTTGGGATTTCCTGTCTCTGCTTGGAGGCACTCTTCCTCTGTCTCTGTGTAGGGAAGCTTCTTCCTTCTTTCTTGCCTATCAAACTCTCCACTCCTTAAAACTACTCCACATGTGTCGGTGTCATTTTATCTAAATCGTCGTGAGACTCAGTACCTTGGTGTTCCTCCAGTCATTGGAGCTGTATCAACTTTGCTAGAGCAAAGCAGCTACTTGGGACTAGTGAAAGAAGGTTAGTTCTAGTATTGACAGGGAGCCAATTCCTCTCCCACCAGGGACACTTAAGACATTCTTATTGCCAATGTCCCTTTTGCTTATATTAATAGTAGGCACACTGATTCTGACTGACGGGCTGATACATTGGAGGCTCTCATCTAGGCATCCTAGACACTGATCTTGTAACACTTTCTTGGGATGGGCAACCCTAGGGTGGCAGGGTTTTAAAGCAGCTGCTAATAATTGTGCTTGTGGCTATTTCTTTTTATTATCTCCATCTCTTTTGTCCTGTCTCTATTGTTGTAAACCTTAGAGACCATGTTTAAGAGTGGCTCATAAGGGTTTAAGGTTTCATAGCAAGGAGTATAGGCTGGGGCGAGTTGGATAAGGTGGCAAGGTGGGGCGGCAGTGGGTTCTTTATTGCCTTAAGGTTAAATCCTATGTTAGAGAACTGGTCAGACCTCCCTCAGAGCTGAGGGATAGAGGAAACTCCGGGGAGGCCTTGTAGGCCATCTAGGGAGAACAGCAAGGAGGGAATCCTCCAGATGTGGCTTCCTGGTGCCTGGAAATAACAGGAGGGAGTAAAGGGCCATAAAAGCATGTACACAACAGATCATTTTTCTTCTTTTTCACAGAACAGGTCTAATTGTAAAATAGCATTAAAATGTATGGAAACATGTTTAAGACAAGTCTCTTGGTTTTCTAATTTGTGTTGAACCCAAGCAGTGTTGTGATTGAAAATGAGTTTCTTTTTCTCTAAACTGAATTTGAATTTGCTCCAATAGCCTAATAGACACCATAGTGGCAAGTCATCTGTGATGCTCGCCATTATCCCCATGTCTAACAAGGATTTCTACTGGACACAGAAGTTTGTCTAAGTCTAAGAAGAGGGAAGGTGACTGGGCCTTCATTGTTCTCATCTCAGATTTCCACTTACTGCCTAGGAGGTGTAAGTAGAGGTAGCAAGACTTTATGAAAGAAGATTGTAAGCATTTCTTAGTGGACAAAATATGACTAAAGCAGTATTTTGATTTTTTAAAAATTTTTATTTATTATTGTTATTTTTGGAGGCAGGGTGTCACTCTGTCACCCAGTCTTGAGTGCAGTGGCGGGATCTTGGCTCACTGCAACCTTCACCTCCTGGGTTCAAGTGATTCTCATGCCTCAGCCACCCAAGTAGCTGAGATTACATGTGCTCGTAACCATGTCTGGCTCATTTTTTTTTTTTTTTTTTTTTTTTTTGTATTTTTAGTAGAGAAACAGTTTCACCGTTTTGGCCAGGCTGGTTTTGAACTCCTGACCTCAAACGATCCGTCCACCTCAGCCTCCCAAACTGCTGAGATTACAGGCGTCAGCCACTACGCCCGGCCTTAAAGCAGCATTGTTGTTAAGTAAAGTGTAGAAGAAAAAGTGTAAATAAAGTAACAAAAAGAAAACAAAATACCATTATGGAAAATGATAACTTTAGGGCAGAAACCAAGAAAAGACAAATCAAGATTCTCGTAGGGTGAGCCTCCAATCCACAGTCCTAAGAGGAATGACAATGCTGAAAACCCTGGAGCATTCAGGGAGTGGCCAAAAATACCAAATGCTGAAAAGCCAGAGTACCCGAGTATCAGTCTAGGAATGTCGCCACACCAAATGCCAGGAATCCCTGGAGTATCCAGAGGTTGAACAATGCAGAAAATCCTGGAGCCTCAGTGGGGTGGCCAATCGTGAGCCCCAAAGGCCTGGTTGTGGCCGTAGAACAATGTGACTCTGGCTTCTTAGAGTCAACAGAACAGGAGAATACTTAAGACCAACTGTCCTGCCCTAAACAAACATAATTATCAGGAAGCCAAAGACAAAACTGCAAACCAAATATATATATCAGGGCAGGAAATAAGATAAAATGGCTGATGGATAAATAACTGGCATTAGAGGAAAAATGACTAAGAGAAAGAGCAACAAGTGTTACCGGGTGTCCTTACTGCCAGAGCTCCCAAAATGGTGGCGGGCTGCTTCCAAAATGGCAGGTGAGGCACTTCCAAGATGGTAGCAAGCCTGGTGTTCTCTGACCTGGGGTTCTTGGCCTCATGGATTCCAAGGAATGGAATCTTGGGCCATGAGGTGAGTGTTATAGCTCTATTAGAAGCCATGGGTCACGGAAGAGAACCGGGGGACCCAGTGACTAGTGTTCAGCTTGATTAGGACAAACCCATGCCCTTAGCCATGCAGGAATATTGGTGAACCTTTACTCCGATCAGGAGTGGCAATGGGTGCCTCACTGGATCAGGAGCACAGTGGACACCCTGCTGGATATGGAGGGATGAAGTCAGTGGAGAGTCTGCCGGGGCAGCAAGCCCAGCAGTGGTGGATGGCCGAGCAAAAGCTCAGCTCCAGCAATAATAGTAACAAAGAACAGACCAGAAGAGTGGTTCTGCAAGATTTAATAAGAATTGAAATGGGCTGGAAATATGAGCTCTCATAAAAGTGAGGGGACGGCAAAAATTATGGCCGTTGCCGTACCGAATGCCTGGGTTTATGTCCCGATCATTGTCCCTCCCGTTGTGCTCTCAGGCAATAGATGACTGGCTATTTCTTTACCTCTTGTTTTTGCCTAATTAGCATTTTAGTGAGCTCTCTTTAGTATCTGATTGGTTGGGTATGAGCTAAGTTGCAAGCCCCATGTTTAAAGGTGGAAGCGGTCACCTTCCCAGTTAGGGTTAGGGATTCTTAGTCGGCATAGGAAATCCAGCTAGTCCTGTCCCTCATGATATAGTCAGGTGTGCTATGGGGGACCTCAAATGGACTATCTAGCCAAAGGCCTTATTTCCTGGATCATGTGATATAGGGCAGGTGGGCAGGGGGACCCTTACAGGTGTGCAGGAGTCAAAATGGTGCCAAGCAGTCTCTAACGTAGGGCCTGCATGAAGATCCTCCAGGCTCCCCAGCTTGGGTGGGTTTTGCTCCAGCGGGGGAACAGGAGCACGGAGAGGCTGGCCTGCATGAAGCAGTGGCTCTGTGGCCACTTGCCCATCTGCTTGGCTCCACCGCCTGTCAGGAAAGATGATGGCTCTTAAAACAGCCTTTGGCTAGTGTTAACTGCTCTGCAATGTTAGCAACTCTGTAGCTGTGATTGCTGTAGCGCTGATCACCGTCTCACCCTCTCTCACTGATGGCGGTCTTGCCATTTCTCCAATATTTGTCTTGCCCCTTGCTAATTGCTGTGTCCATCTTTTCACAAAATGCCATCTCTTGCTATCTCTTGTTGTCTTGCTTCTCCGCTGTTTCCACTGACTCACTGCCACATCAAACGCTGCCTCTCACCATCGAATTCATGGGAGTTCTCAATGCTTCAGCCACTTGTTTTTAAGACTTTTTCTTAATCTTCACTCAGCAGTGACCAGAATGGCTAATGATCATTGAGCCATGTTTTCTTTACAATTTTCTTGACTTTTGTGGGTGCTTGACTTGTATCAGGATTTTGAAAACTGGATCAATGTTGTCTCAACCCCCTTTCAAACACTTTTCCTAAGTCATGATATTTAGGATGATAACAAGAGATCTAAAGGGACTGTTGGTAGTAGTAACAGGCTTTATTCAATATTTATTATTATATTCCTTAAGGCAATACATTTTGAGTGAAATAGCATTCAGTTAGACTCAGGATAAAAACCTTCTAATCTCAGCTTTAGCATTAAATATTAGAAAACATTGAAGAAAACAATCCAGGAAGAGAAATCAGAGGGTGTTTTGCTAGTGGAGAAGTGCTGCAACACCTAAATCCTATTAATGCCAGGACTTTGCAGTGATTTCCACTCATAAAATTGGGTCGACTCCTTACCTTGTTTTCCTATGTGTCTGTGTGACTTCATACTGTGTGACTTCATACTGTGCCTTAATACTGTGATGTCATAGACGGAGAAGTGCACTTGTGTATAGAAATATGGCTTAGAAGGTTGGCATTGGAGGTGGCTGCAATGGAGTATATGTTTTGAAGAAGTCCCCTATGAAATGTCTTATAAATTTTTTCTTATGGCCAGGTGCTCGGGCTTACACCTGTAATATGAGCACTTTGAGAGACCGAGGAGGAAGGATCACGTAAGGCCAAGAATTTGATGCCAGCCTGGTCAACAGAGGGAGACCACATGTCTACAACACACACATCCACCCACCCACACACTTTGTGAACAACAGCATCACAAAGTGATTATTTATGAACATTTGCCAAGAAAATTAGAAAATAAAGCAATGTCTTCTGTACTAACAATATGATAATAAAGATGTTAATTGTTTAACTATAGTCAATACAGAGAACATAAAATTGTCTATCTTAACCATATTTAAGAGTGCAGTGCAGTGGCATTAAGTATATTCACATGTTCTGCTATTATTACTGATACAATCTCCAGAAATCTTTTCATCTTATAAAAATTAATATCTATACCCCTTAAATAATACTCCCTCATTTTCTCTATCCCTACCACCAGCAACCACCATTCCAGCTATGTCTCAATGTCAATGACATCATTGAAGCAGATTCACCGTGCACTGGTTACCAACGTACTTGAGGGTGGGGAAAAGAACACCCCACACAGCAAGTTACTTGAAGTGGGCTTATCATTTACAGATTACCAGCAAGGGAACACAAAAGTCTTGCACTTATAATGGGTCAATACCCCAAGACACAGGAAAGCCATGTGGAGCTGATGGAGTTGACTGTGTGCACCCCCGTTGCACCACAGCTCAGGAACCCAGGAAAGCAGTCACTCTGGGTTTTATATCCTGGGGTAACAAGACACACAGGGCTAACGTGCTAAAGGACACTCTATCCTATAGGAAATTCGTATAGCGCACAGTAGGTTGTTCTGTCCAGTTCCTCTCTATTTCAGGATGCTACAATTCCAGCACATTCTACACTTATTCTTGAGAACTCTTAAAATAAGCAAGAAAGTGGAGAGAACTAAGTCAGTCAAGGGTCATTGGAGAACTATCTTGCAGTTACCCCATCATCTAGACATCCCTCTTAGCAAAGCTAGCACATTTCATATGCCCACCAACTTCCCCTGAACTGGAGGCAGTGGTTTATCTTTTCAGATTGATGATGTACCTTGACTTACACAATCTCAGTGCAGATTATTAAATCATAGTGAGAGAACATTTCATTGGGCTAAAGAAAGTTACTACCACTGGCAGGAGGATAAGACCCCCAAAGCAGTGACATAGTCCAGGATCCCACGATCAAGAAAGTGAGATGCTAAAGAGGTGAAAGGTGGATGCTTCTGACGCCCCATTGCCTGCAGCCATTGCGCCTGCTTCAGGATCACCTCCACTTGTATTTCTAGAATACCTGAGGTGTTTCTCCAGGTACAGTGGGCAGTGTTGGGTGCTGGTTATTGTATGGAACATCCATTATGTTCCAGAAGAATGTACCCATTGTCATGTTGATTGTGCAGTGAGGCTGTTTCTTGGTCAGAGTGAAGTCTCATGGAATATCCAAAAACAGAACATAAATTCCTATTAAGGGTGGCCATGGTAGCCCCAGCATCTAATTGAGTGACATATATTTAGCTGTCCAGGAAGCAAACTATGGCCATAGTCCTTTTCCCTACACAGGGGATCCTTTAATAGTTCAGTCACTCAGTTGCTATTTTCCTGAGCAGGTGGCTGGGTTATTGGCAATGGCTCATGATTTAGTGGAAATGGAGCAAAATATAGTGTAAGGGCAGCCTGCATGGCTACTGTCATTGCATGTGGTTTGGCCCATTGGGCAGAATGTCCATGTTCAGTGTCAGTCAAAAGATGCCATCCCCTGGCTGGATGGTGGCCACACCCAGGGGACCCACTGGCATGTGTTTTGTACAATGCCATACTGATATAGACATGTCTCTGAATCTTTGACTCTATGTGGCCAAAGGAGAAACTAAATTGTCCCCTATGCATCAATTGTTCCCTTCTCGAAGCTCGCCATTTGTTCATGGGGCACATGGGTCCTGTGGGATCCTGGTTAGGGCTGATTCTGACTGTATTATTTCCATTTAATAATTTGGATCTGTTAGGCCTGTCCAGTTTTATTGACTGTGTTTGTAGGCACCAAAGTGAGAATGGGTAGTTAAGGTAGGAGCGTCACACCTGTTGCTCTAACTTTGAGATACTCGGCCCTATCAGTTTCCTACAGCAAGCAAGGAGTTGCCATTCAAAAGAGGCACAACTGGTGGCTGCTTCAGGAAACTTTTGTGTCCCAAATCTGAGTCTGGTGCACCCAGTGACAATTTTGCATTGCCATAGACTCCAGTCAGCATGCATAGAAATAGTGGACACCTGGATTTCCATTGAGCAAGCAGGATCTAAAGGTCTTAAAGAAGTGCCTCAGACATGCCTTGTTGAACAGATTCCAAGGCTGCCGTTGCAAAGGGCTCTGTTCAAGGATGGCAATTTTGTTCACGATTTTGACTAAGGTGACCAAAAGAACACCCAGGCAAGGTTTATACTGCCCCCAGTACCCACAGAGGCCTACCAGCTTTTGGGTCTCCTTTTTATTAGTGAGTACCACCAGGGCCATCAATGATTAACTGTATCTGGGATACTTCCTTGGTTTCCTGTTCAGGTGGCCTTGGCATTCGGCGTTAAACAGTCCATCGTTAGTCTCCATGACCCTCATGCCCCCAGAGTATTTTTGTTGTACCTAACTGGGTTGTTCCATCATGACAGGGCACACTGTGACATTTTAATCTTTTTGTAGCAACTATTAAATTAATTAGGCAGTGTCCTGCTCTTCATTTAATATGCAGTCCTGCTTTGGCTGAATTACGCTC
This sequence comes from Papio anubis, assembly GCF_008728515.1. Classification (NCBI taxonomy): domain Eukaryota; kingdom Metazoa; phylum Chordata; class Mammalia; order Primates; family Cercopithecidae; genus Papio; species Papio anubis. The sequence goes on from NW_022162012.1 coordinate 7,972, forward strand.
TGGGACTTGAGAAGCTTAGGTGGCAGCCAGGAGTGGATATTTCCCACTGTCATGCCTTGAATACTTAGCTATGAGTGGGGATAGCCCCTCAGGGAGCAGTGATGTTCTGTGGCATAGCAGCAAAATGTCCATACCTCTATTGCACTCAGCAGCGAGAACCATGGTCACCAGCACCCAACATGGCCCAAAGGGAATGGTCCACATGCAGATCAGCACACATGCACATACTCACCACAGGCTCTGCATTTGTCCTGAAACCTTCTGATGTCATGAGTTTAATCTTTTCTGAGGGGACCTGGAAATATTGTCATGTGGATTCCTGCATACAAAAATCCCAGCAAAGTCTTAATTCCTTTCTTTTCTCCTTTTATCTTGACAGAAATACAGGGCCACTAGCCTCTGGTGGAGACTTTGCCCTATTCCTAGTTGTGCCATTCAGACAAAGACATGTGGGTCTGCAGTGTGGCCTAATCACACAAACACACCAACTCGCTGCATAGGACTTCCCTGGCCTTTTTCCATGTCCCTTCTTTAGAGAGTGAGCCTTCTTTTCTGCGAAGACCCTTATTGTTCCTTTTGGTTTCTTCTCAGATGCTTCAGAGACTACTGAGAATATCTTTCTTGTTTCCTCTTGGGTGACTCAGGGTCCATTTGAGTACCCATGTCCTGAGCTATCTGACCCCAGGCAAGAGCAATCATATAAGTGTCTAACAACTAGGAAATTGTGTACCCCATTCCCATTTCCACATTCCTTTCTTTCTGTTTCAATTCAGTCAGCCAGCTGATCCATATTAATGGGGG
>NW_022162013.1:0-8757 GCF_008728515.1 Papio anubis
TGCGCTTGCCAGGTGAGGCGATGCCTCGCCCTGCTTCAGCTCTCGCTGGTCCGGCTGCAGCAGCTGACCAGCACCGATCGTCCGGCACTCCCCAGTGAGATGAACCCAGTACCTCAGTTGAAAATGCAGAAATCACCGGTCTTCTGTGTGGCTCGCGCTGGGAGTTGGAGACTGGAGCTGTTCCTATTCGGCCATCTTGCTCCGCCCCCTGTTTTTAAGTTTTAATTCATGCTAGCACAGTGCAAACAAAACAAAACAAAACACTCCACAAAGCATTCTTAGTCCTTAGCAAACAACAGTAAAATTGCAACAGTGTAGAGTGGAGCAGCATGCCTTGGTCATAGTTCAGTAGCAATTACTGTGGGTGATGGTGTTGGCTCTCTCCAGGAAATGTCACTAAAGAGACTGGCAAGAACAAGCTTTACCTATTTGTGGCAAAAATAAAACCAGAGGTTGTGGCGGTAATGGGGGAGATTTAAAGCTTCAATCATACTAAAAATATGCTTGCCCATTTTAACTGCATTCTTCCTCTCAGTAAAGAGAAAACAATTAACATGTACCTGGTCTTACAATAATTTTTATTTGTACTTTTTCATTAAGGATGGCCATTTTAATCTACATTGACTGATATACTGCTGCTGAAAAGAGAAGTCCTTGATTGTTATATACTGAAATGAAAGCATTTTCTTTGTTTTGAAGAGAAGCCATATCTACTTTATTAGAGCCTCAGGGCAAGAGTTTGCTCATGAGGTTTTAAGCATATGATTTTCATGTCTTTATTTCATTGAATATAAAAGAACATATATGTATATATAAATTATATAAAATTGTATATATATTTACTTGGTGGAGCTGAAATTTTAGCTACTCAATAGATCAAAATCTTTAAAACATGTATAATTCAGATCTATTAAAGAGATTGTAGATTTTAACTTTAAGATTTCATTCATATTTTCACAAGTATTTGAGTTTTATTTAATGTTGACATTAAATGTTGTCATGAAAGTAGCATGTATGCTATTGATTACAATACAAATATCAGAGTCAAGTATTATACTTCTCTTTTCCATTATTACAAAATTTTTACCCAATCAACTTAATCTTTTAAAAAAATTACAAGCAACCTCACTGTTCTTTTTAATGTCTCAGAAAATGTTGTTAATTCATTAATACTTAATCAATTTAGACATATCTAACGGCAACTGAATTTTATAAAGTACAAAATTACTTAATGTCATACTATATCTATGTTTTTCAGTACTGTACATCAGCACCTATCATATTGCTTTTTATTTTTATTTTATTTTATTAATTTATTCATTTATTTTAGGACAAGGTCTCCTTATGTTGCATGACTGGTCTCGAACTTCTGAGCTCAAGGGACCCTCCTGCCTCAGCCTCCCAAAATACTAGGATTACATGAGTGAGCCACAATGCCCAGCCTGTCATCTTAACGTATGATGTGGGGACTCAATAAATATTTGTGTATAAAATAATAAATGAATAAGTGAATCCAGCTATAAAATCAGCTTCATGAAAGTTCAAACTCAATTTCTGTCTCATAATTTTCATATGAGCCAAAAAACAAAAAAAAATATTGTGAAGGAAACATTTTTTCCAAATGAATTATTTGAAAAGGCAATTGTTATTTTCTAGGAAATGCATCACCTCCGTATCCTTCATTGTTATTCACATCATCCCTTTTTCTTTTTTTTTTTTTTTTTTTTTTTGAAGATCCTGGCTGCTGCTCTTTGTCGCCTCCCTTCTCAACAGAGCTCGCCATACTTTTCTCTCCTGTAATCCAGCTTTCTTTTTTTTTTTTATTTTTTATTTTTTTTTTAATTCATTTATTATTATTATACTGTAAGTTGTAGGGTACATGTGCATAACGTGGGTTGTTACATATGTATGCTTGTGCCTTGTTGTGCTGCACCCATCAACTCGTCATTTATCAGGTATAACTCCCAGTGCAACCCCTCCCCTCCCCTCCCCATGATAGGCCCCGGTGTGTGATGTTCCTTCCGAGTCCAAGTGATCTCATTGTTCAGTTCCACCTGTAAGGTGAGAACATCACGGTGTTGGTTTTTCTGTTCTTGTGATAGTTTGCTAGAATGATGGATTCCAGCTGCATCCATGTCCCTACAAAGGACACAAACTCATCCTTTTTATGGCTGCATAGTATTCCTTGGTGTATATGTGCCACATTTTTCTTAATCAATCTGTCACTGATGGACATTTGGGTTGATTCAAGTCTTTGCTGTGTGAATAGTGCTGCAATAAACATACGTGTGCATGTGTCTTTAGAGCAGCATAATTTATAATCCTTTGGGTATATACCCAGTAATGCTGGGATGAAGCTGGGTCATATGAACGCATCTAGTTCTAGATCCTTGAGGAATCGCCATACTGTTTTCCATAATGGTTGAACTAGTTTACAATCCACCAAGTGTAAAAGCGTTCCTATTTCTCCATCCTCTCCAGCACCTGTTGTTTCCTGACTTGAATGATCGCCATTCTAACTGGTGTGAGATGGTATCTCATTGTGGTTTGATTTGCATTTCTCCTGATGGCCAGTGATGATGAGCATTTTTTCATGTGTTTGTTGGCTGTATGAATGTCTTCTTTTGAGAATGTCTGTTTCATATCAGCACGCCCACTTTTTTGATGGGGTTGTTTGTTTTTTTCTTGTAAGTTGTTTGAGTTCTTTGTAGGTTCTGGATAATTAGCCCTTTGTCAGATGAGTAGATTGCAAAAATTTTCTCTCCCATTCTGTAGGTTGCCTGTTCACTCTGATGGTAGTTTCTTTTGCTGTGCAGAAGCTCTTTAGTTTAATGAGATCCCATTTGTCAATTTTGGCTTTTGCTGCCGTTGCTTTTGGTGTTTTAGACATGAAGTCTTTGCCCATGCCTATGTGTCCTGAATGGTACTACCTAGGTTTTCCTCTAGGATTTTTATGGTATTAGGTCTAACATTTAAGTCTCTAATGCATCTTGAATTAATTTTCATTATAAGGAGTAAGGAAAGGATCAGTTTCAGCTTTCTGCTTATGGCTGTAATTTTCCCAGCACCATTTATTAAATAGGAATCCTTTCCCATTTCATATTTCTCTGGAGTTTGTCAAAGATCAGATGGCTGTAGATGTGGTATTATTTCTGAGGACTCTGTTCTGTTCCATTGGTCTATATCTCTGTTTTGGTACCAATTACCATGCTGTTTTGGTTACTGTAGCCTTGTGGTATAGTTTGAAGTCGGGTAAGCGTGATGCCTCAGCTTTGTTCTTTTTGACTTAAAGTTGTCTTGGAGATCACGGGCTCTTTTTGGTTCCATATGAACTTTAAAGCAGTTTTTTCTTGGTCCTGTGAAGAAATTCATTGGTAGCTTGATGGGGATGAATCTATAAATTACCTTGTAGGCAGTATGGCCATTTCACGATATGATTCTTCCTATCCGCCCAGGCATGGTATGTTCTTCCATTTGTTTGTGTCCTCTTTTATTTCACTGAGCAGAGTGGTTTGTAGTTCTCCTTGAAGAGGTCCTTTACATCCCTTGTAAGTTGGATTCATTATTTTATTCTCTTTGAAGCAATTGTGAATGAAGTTCATTCATGATTTGGCTCTCTGTTGTCTGTTACTGGTGTATAAGAATGCTTGTGATTTTGCACATTAATTTTTGTATCCTGAGACTTTGCTGAAGTTGCTTATCAGCTTAAGGAGATTTTGGGCTGAGACAAGGGGTTTTCTAAATATACAATCATGTCATCTGCAAACAGGGACAGACTGACTTCTTCTTTTCCTAACTGGAATACCCTTGATTTCTTTCTCTTGCCCGTTGCCTAGCCAGAACCCAACACTATGTTGAATAGGAGTGGTGAGAGAGGGCATCCCTGTCTGTGCCAGTTTTCAAAGGGAATTTTTCCAGTTTTTGCCCATTCAGTATGATATTGGCTGTGGGTTTTGTCATAAATAAGCTCTTATTATTTTGAGGTACGTTCCATCAATACCGAATTTATTGAGAGTTTTTAGCATGAAGGGCTGTTGAATTTTTGTCAAAAGCCTTTTCTGCATCTATTGAGATAACCATGTGGTTCTTGTCTTTGGTTCTGTTTATATGCTGGATTGTGTTTATTGATTTTACCAAGTATTGAACCAGCCTTGCATCCAGGGATGAAGCCCCTTGATCATGGTGGATAAGCTTTTTGATGTGTTGCTGAATCGGTTTGCCAGTATTTTATTTGAAGTTTTTGCATCGATGTTCATCAGGGATATTGGTCTAAAATTCTCTCTCTTTTTGTTAATATCTCTGCCCAGGCTTTGGTATCAGGATGATGTTGGCCTCATAAAATGAGTTAGGGAGGATTCCCTCTTTTTCTATTGATTGGAATAGTTTCAGAAGGAATGGTACCAACTCCTCCTTGTACCTCTGGTAGAGAATTCAGCTGTATGAATCCATCTGGTCCTGGACTTTTGGTTGGTAGGCTATTAATTGTTGCTTACTCAATTTCAGAGCCTGCTATTTGGTCTATTCAGGGATTCAACTTCTTCCTGGTTTGAGTCTTGGAAGAGTGTAAGTGTCCAGTGCTCCATTTCTTCTAGGTTTTCAGGTTTATTTGCCGTAGAAGTGTTTATATTTCTCTGATGGTAGTTTGTATTTCTGTGGGGTCGGTGGTGATATCCCCTTTATCATTTTTAATTGCGTCGATTTGATTCTTCTCTCTTTTCTTCTTTATTAGTCTTGCGCTAGTGGTCTGTCAATTTGTTTGATCTTTTCAAAACCCAACTCCTGGATTCATTGATTTTTTTTGGAGGGTTTTTGTGTCCTCTATCTCCCCTTCAGTTCTGCTCTGATCTTAGTTATTTCTAGCCTTCTGCTAGCTTTGAATGTGTTTGCTCTTGCTTCTCCTAGTTCTTTTTAATTAGATGTTAGAGTGTCAATTTTTTGATCTTTCCTATACTTTCTCTTGTGGGCATTTAGTGCTATAAATTTCCCTGTACACACTGCTTTAAATGTGTCCCAGAGATTCTGGTATTTATGTTGTATCTTTGTTCTCATTGGTTTCAAGAACATCTTTTATTTCTGCCTTCATTTCGTTATGTACCCAGTAGTCATTCAGGAGCAGGTGCTGGAACATGTAGTTGAGCAGTTTGATTGGAGTTTCTCTTAGTCCTGAGTTCTAGTTTGATTGCATGTGGTCTGAGAGACGAATTTGTAATAATTTCTGTTCTTGTACATTTTGCACAAAGGAGTGCTTTACTTCCAATTCATTGGTCAATTTTGGAATAAGAATACGATGTGGTGCTGAGAAGAATGTATATTCTGTTGATTTAGGTGGAGAGTTCTATAGATGTCTATTAGGTCTGCTTGCTGCAGAGATGAGGTCAATTCCTGGATATCCTTGTTAACTTTCTGTCTCGTTGATCTGTCTAATGTTGACAGTGGGTGTTAAGTCTCCCATTATTATTGTATGGAGTCCTAAGTCTCTTCTTAAGTCTCTAGGACTTGCTTTGCATAGAATCTAGGTGCTCCTGTATTGGGTGCATATATATTTAGGATAGTTAGCTCTTCCTGTTGAATTGATCCCTTTACCATTATGTAATGGCCTTCTTTGTCTCTTTTGATTTTTGATGGTTTTTAAAGTCTGTTTTGTCAAGAGACTAGTATTGCAACCCCGCTTTTTTGTTCTCCATTTGCTTAGTAGAAATCTTTATCCATCCCTTTATTTTTGAGCCTATGTATGTCTCTGCGTGTGAGATGGGTCTCCTGAATACAACAGACTGATGGGTCTTGACTCTTTATCAGTTTGCCAGTCTGTGTCTCTTAATTGGAGCATTTGATCCATTTACATTTAAGGTTGAATTGTTGTATTGAACTTGATCCTGCCATTATGATATTAACTGGTTTTTTGCTCATTAGTTATTTGATATGGTTTTTGCTACAGCCTCGATGGTCTTTACATTTTGGCATGTTTTGAGATGGCTGGTACCGGTTGTTCCTTTCCAATATTTAAAGTACTTCCTTCAGGGTCTCTTGGGCAGGCCTAGTGGTGACAAAATCTCTAAGCATTTGCTTATCTGTAAAGAGTTTATTTCTCCTTCACTTATGAAACTTGGATTTTGTGGATATGAAATTCTGGGTTTAAGATTCTTTTCTTTAAGAATGTTGAATATTGGCCCCCACTCTCTTCTGGCTTGTAGAGTTTCTGCCAGAGATCTGCTGTAGATCTGATGGGCTTCCTTTGTGGAGGTAACCCGACCTTTCTCTCTGGCTGCCCTTAAGATTTTTTCCTTCATTTCAACTTTGGTGAATCCTGGCAATTATGTGTCTTGGAGTTGCTCTTCTCAGGGAGTATCTTTGTAAGCGTTCTCTGTATTTCCTGGATTTGAATGTTGGCCTGCCCTACTAGGTTGGGGAAGTTCTCCTGGATGATATCCTGAAGAGTGTTTTCCAACTTGGTTCCATTTCCCCCTCGCCAGGCACCCCAATCAGACGGAATTTGGTCTTTTTACATAATCCCATACTTCTTGCAGGCTTTGTTCATTTCTTTTCTTCTTTTTTCTTTTGGTTTCCTGCACCGGCTTCATTTCATTCATTTGATCCTCAATGCGGCTGATACTCTTTCTTCCAGTTGATGAATTAGGTTACTGGAAGCTTGTGCATTTATCACGTATTTCTCAATGTCATGGTTTTCATCTCTTTCATTTCGTTTATGACCTTCTCTGCACCATTAATTAGTCTGGCCGTCAATTCTTCCACTTTTTTCAAGATTTTTTAGTTTCTTTGCTGGAGTGCGTAATTCCTCCTTTAAACTGAGAAATTTGATGGACTGAAGCCTTCTTCTCTCATCTCGTCAAAGTCATTCTCCGTCCAGCTTTGATCCGTTGCTGGCGATGAGCTGTGCTTTTGGTGGGGAGATCTTGGCTCTTATTTTTGAATTTCCAGCTTTTCTGCCCTGCTTTTCCCCATCTTTGTGTGGTTTATCTGCCTCACAGTCTTTAGTGATGGTGATGTACTGATGGGGTTTTTGGTGTAGGTGTCCTTCCTGTTTTGATAGTTTTCCTTCTAACAGTCAGGACCCTCAGCTGTAGGTCTGTTGGAGTGCTTGAGGTCCACTCAGACCCTGTTGCCTGGGTATCAGCAGCAGAGGCTGCAGAAGATAGAATATTTCTGAACAGCAAGTGTACCTGTCTGATTCTTGCTTTGGAAGCTTCCTCTCAGGGGTGTGCTCCACCCTGTAAGTGTGGGGAGTGTCAGACTGCCCCAGGTGGGATGTCTCCCAGTTAGGCTACTCAGGGGTCAGGGACCCGCTTGAGCAGTCTTTCCCTTCTCAGATCTCAACCTCCGTGTTGGGGAGATCACTGCTCTCTTCAAAGCTGTCAGACAGGAGTCGTTTGGGTCTGCAGAGGTATCTGCTGCTTTGTTGTGTTACTGTACCTGCCCCAGAGGTGCAGTCCTACAGAGACAGGCAGGTTCCTTGAGCTGCTGTGAGCTCCACCCAGTTCGAGCTTCCCAGCAGGCTTTGTTTACCTACTTAAGCCTGAGCAATGGCGGGCACCCCTCCCCCAGCCTCGCTGCTGCCTTGCCCGGTAGATCACAGACTGCTGTGCTAGCAATGAGGGAGGCTCCGTGGAATGGGACCCTCCCAGCCAGGTGTGGGATCTTGATCTCCTGGGTGTGCCTGTTTGCTCAAAGAGCAGTATTGGGGTGGGAGTTACCCGATTCTCCAGGTGTTGTGTGTCTCAGTTCCCCTGGCTAGGAAAAGGGATTCCCTTCCCCCTTGCGCTTCCCAGGTGAGGCAATGCCTCGCCCTGCTTCAGCTCTCGTCGGGCTGCAGCAGCTGACCAGTACCGATCTTCCGGCACTCCCCAGTGAGATGAACCCAGTACCTCAGTTGAAAATGCCGAAATCACCGGTCTTCTGTGTCGCTGGCGCTGGGAGTTGAAGACTGGAGCTGCTCCTATTCAGCCATCTTGCTCCGCCCCCTCCTTTTTCAAATGGAGGAAACTAGACTCAAAGTAACTAATATGATAAATTTCTTTTGTTAAGCATAAGAAAAACCTTGGCACCTTATAAGGACCTTTTGTTTTGTTTGTTTTTCATCAATGTAATTATTTTATATATGAATAAGTAATTTGGTATTTAATAAACCCTCTATTGTATCAATATCGTGATGTAATACTTTATAAGTGTACAGCATTCTATAATGATTAAGAATAACTATTTTCACTAATCAAAAATTATCTGTATGTTTATTATATTTTAATTTTATCTCAGTAAATTCATATGTCTAGGTATCATATATATGATAGCATAGCTAAGATTAGATGGAAATCACTGTATCTTTACATGAAATTTATTATAGGTGTGCATAGATCAGTTTAATTTAGGCAACTATGATTATATGTTTTTGGAGACAGAAATATTAAGTGAGTGAAATATCTAAATAGAGAGGACAAGAAAACATATTTAAATAGAGTGCACAAGCTGGTTTATGCAGGTGAGTTGATGTGAGGTGGAAAACAGAAAACGGTTTGCCATTTATTAAATTCAAATTCTGAAAGCCCTGTGATGGTTTCAGCATTTCAAAAAGTAGTGTGCAATTCATGTTCTAATGTACAATTCAGATTTTTCATATTACTTGGCTGCTAATAATATTTTTAATCACTTTAAAAAAAATTAAATCTGCTTCAATGTCAGTTGAAAAACCAACTGTTGAAACTAATAGGTTTCTTAATGGTTGGCTTAAGTGACTTTTAGACTGCT
>NW_022162014.1:0-8725 GCF_008728515.1 Papio anubis
CATGACAGAAGGTGAAGGGAAAGCAAGGCACATCTTACTTGGTGGAAAAAGAGAGAACCGGGGATGGGGGCATGTGTGCGGGGGGAGATGCCACATTTTAAAGCCATCAGGTATCTTGAGAGCTCCCTTACTATCACAAGAACAGCATGAGGATAATCCCCCCTAATGATCCAATCACTTCCCACCTGGTCTCTGCCCTGACATGTGGAAAACACAATTTATTTTATTTTATTTATTTAATTAATTAATTTATTTATTTATTTACTTACTTACTTTCGAGACCGAGTCTTGCTCTTTCACCCAGGCTGCAGTGCAGTGGCACCATCTCGGTTCACTGCGAGCTCCACCCCCCGGGTTCAAGCGATTTTTCTGCCCCAGCCTCCTGAGTAGCTGGGACTACAGACGCCCGCAAACCACCCTGGCTAAGTTTTGTATTTTTAGTACAGACGAGGTTTCACCATATTGGCCAGGCTGGTCTTTAACTCCTGACCTCGTAATCCACCAGCCTTGGGCTCCCAAAGTGCTGGGATTACAGGCCTGAGCCACCACGCCTTGCCATGAATTACAATTTGAGATGAGATCTGGGTGGAGCCACAGAGCCAAACCATGTCACTGCAAAGGATCCGCAGTAAGGAAGGTCATAAAATCTGAAATTTTAAAAAAATTGTCATATTTTTTTAGTTTATGAATAACTATATTATATATCATTTACAAATGCATATTACGTTTTACAGAAGGTTAAATGCAAATGTCTTCTAGGGTTGGCCTGTCTCAGATCAGGGAAGAAGCCTTGGCTGTAAAGGTTGCAGTCTAACCTGTTATTTTTTGCTTGGTTTAGCCCAGTGTCTGATCACATTTTTCGTCACTCAGGGCATGAAGGGTGGGTCCTGAAACCTTATCCAGTCAGGAGCAATGGATTAGAAATTGTCCAATCAGGCATGCAGCGGGAGAGAACAGGACGCTTCCGTAATTTTCCGGGTCGTTTGCGTTTCTCTGCGTCCAGACCTCCAGTTCTTCTCCTTACTGCTCTGCTTCCTCCGCTCCTAGAGTCCAAGCCACTGTGGCCTTGTGTCCTGCAGGTATTCGCAGATTTATGGCTAAAAGACCGGGACACCCTGGAAGCCGAGAAATGGTGAGTGGTGGGTCTGTCATCGTGAGAGAGGGCTGGGGGCTGGTTGGAACCGGCTGAAAGTGGCTGTAGCAGGACCCAAACTTCCTCGCAGTCAGCTCTGGAGTCTCAGGACCCAAATCCTCCTTGGCCCAGGTGGGCTCTTAGTCTCCTCCAGACATAATATGGTGCCTGGGCCAGCGGCTGGGACCCTGGGAGTTCTGTCTTTTTCCTCTGCAGTGGCTTTGCCCTGGGCTGGAGCCCTCTCTGGGCAGCTCCGCACTCCCAGCGCCTCATCTCACCCAGATTGTGCATGGGTGGGAAAGTCATCAGGGCAGAGTCCTGACTCAGGGTGTGGGATTCATAAGTGGAAAAAGTTGTGGTCCCTGAGGTCCCTAGTTCCTCATTTTTCCTTTTAGAAATGTATGGGAATCACTGTAAAAATATTAGACAATTTGATCAAAATGTGATTCAAGAATCATAGAGCGCCCAGCTATGGTTTGTGGGTTGTGGTCCATGGGAGAGGCTTGAAGAAGTCTGTTATAAGTTGCATGATGAAGCAAACCAAATTCAGTAACTGCTTTGGTAAAGTTATGTAGTTTCCTTATTTGTAAGATCCAGGTGAAAATTTCTTGGTTATGTCATCACAGATTAATTAGCAGTCTGTGGTTGACTAGGCCTGAATTTTTTTCTTCAATGTAATAATTTCCAAGAAATGCAATTTTTTTTTGTGAGGGAGTCTCGCTTTGTTGCCCTTGCTGGAGTGCAGTGGCGCAATCTCGGTTCACTGCAACCTCTGTCTGCCGGGTTCAATTATTGTCGCGCCTCAGGCTTCCGAGTAGCTGGGATTACAGGTGCCCGCCACCGTGCCCGGCTAATTTTTGTGTTTTCAGTGGAGACGGGGTTTTACCATGTTGGCCAGGGTGGTCTCGAACTCCTGACCTGAAATGATGTGCCCTTCTTGGCCTCCCAAAGTGCTGGGATTACAGGCGTGAGCCACCGCCCCGGCCACAGAGATACATTTGAGTTAGATTTTTGTTTTTTTAAGTGAGAGCCGAGAAAAGTCAATCTACCTTGGTCCAATTGCCTGCTGTTTAAATATTTGCCTGTGGAAAGCCACAGGAAACTGGCTTTCCCTTGCTGTTATTTTTATTTATTTATTTATTTTGAGACAGAGTCGCTTTGTCACTCAGGCTGCAGTGCAGTGGTGAGATCTCAGTTCACTGCAACCTCCATCTCCTGGGTTGAAGTGATTTTCCTGCCTCAGCCTCTAGAGTAGCTGGGATTAAAGGCACCGGCCACCACGCCCGGCTAGTTTTTGTATTTTTAGTAAAGATAGAGTTTTGCCATGTTGGCCAGGCTGGTCTCAAACTCCTGGCCTCAAGTGATCTGCCCGCCTTCGCCTCAAAGTGCTAGGATTACAGGAATAGGCTATTGCAGGCAGCCTGCATTTTTCAACTGTGCCTTTTTCTTTCTTTCTTTCTTTCTTTTTTTTTAAGACAGAGCCTCATTCTGTCACCCAGGCTGGAGTGCAGTGGCTCCATCTTGCCTCATTACAACCTCCGCCTCCCTGGTTCAAGTAATTATCCTGCCTCAGCCTCCTGAGTAACTAGGATTACAGGCCCACACCCAGCTACTTTTTGTATTTTTAGTAGAGATGGGGTTTCGCCATGTTGGCCAGGCTGGTCTCAAATGCCTGACCTTAGATGATCCGCCTGCTTGGCCTCCCAAGTGCTGGGATTACAGGCGTGAGCCACCACGCTGGGCCTCAACTGTGTCTTAAACAAGGTCTTGAGTCAATTTCCCTGTTCTCACAGACTAACTGGCCTGCAGTAAAATATTAAATTTCCAGTTCCATCTGACATTCCAAAATGCCAACTTTTCTAACTCACATTATTACCTATTTGTCCTTTCTTGTATGTTTCAGACACAGTACTTACACTAATTATTTTTTTTAAAAGTCATTGGATGACACTTAAAAAGTGCCATTCCAATGCTTTGTAAAAAAAAGTTTGCCATTTATAAATATTTCACATAAGAAGAAAGCAGAGGTCGGGTGCTATATACCCCATCTTTCCCAACTTTTTCTTATACATCTTTTCCATGTCACTGTTTCTTGGTTGCATGTTTTATAGTAAACTGGTTAACGTAAAATTACAAGTTACTGCAAGAATTCTGTGAGTATCTTTATCAAATTATTGAACTTGAGGGACATTATGGGAGTCCCCAGTTTGTAGACAGTAGCTGAGAAGCATAGATGGGTCCCTGGGATTTGTGACAGGCGTGTGCAGTGAGGGCGATATGGTGACACTGAGCTCTGAATTATGGTCCGTGCCGACTCTGGGTGGTATCAGGATGGAAATGTTAGACAAAAAGTTGGTGTTAAAAAATTGCTTGGTGCCAGCCTGGCCAACATGGTGAAACCCCATCTCTACTAAAAATACAAAAATTAGCCGAGCCTGGTGACAGGTGCCTGTAATCCCAGGTGTCAGAAAAGAGATATTACAGAGAGCTTAGCCTGGAGAGACTCTAGGCATCCTAGTAGAAATGGAAGCTCTATTCCTCCTGCACACAGGCTGTCACACTGCACATTGTCTTGTGATTCTAGGTCTCCTCTCAGGGTGAAAAAAACTAAAAACTTAGAGAAAAGGAACTGTGATAACTGACCTCCTTTCAGAGCTGCCACCACGTGATTCTCACCCATTCACAGACAGACCCACTAGACATTGATGCGTCCACACCCCTCCCAGGACTAGGCACCACCCTCAAGAATTCTACCACAGCGCTTTTGTTTTTAGTGCTTCTTGCCAAAATCCAACCAAAGTGCCTACAAGTTTCCTGGCATATCCTCAACCCCAGAAACTGAATCTGCAGTAGCACCTGTTTCCTCCACTAATGTAGGGGTCCGTACCACTTGATTATGGTCTAGTCTGCCTGCATGGACACAGGACTAAATCAGAGTATAGCCCCATGTGGACCACTGTCTGTAGCATAAGCCAGTCCTACCACTGACCTTGCACTCTTTCCCACACACGAATTTTTTTTTTTTTTTTTTTTTTTGAGACGGAGGCTTGCTCTGTCACCCAGGCTGGAGTGCAGTGGTGTGATCTTGGCTTGCTGCCACCTCCACCTCCCAGGTTCGAGAGACTCTCCTGCCTCCCTCCTGAGTAGCTGGAATTATAGGTGCGTGCCACCACGCCCGGCTAATTTTTGTATTTTTAATAGAGACAGGGTTTTACCATGTTGGCCAGGTTGGTCTCGAACTCCTGGCCTCAGGTGATCTGCCTGCCTCAGCCTCCCAAAGGGTTGGGATTATGGGTGTGAGCCACTGCACCCGGCCAAATTTTTTTTCTTTTACCTTTTATTTTGGGTTCAAGAGTATATGTGCAAGTTATATAGGTAAAATCATATCATGAAGTTTTTGTGTACAGATTCTTTTATCACTCAGGACCTAAGCATAGTACCCAACAGATTTTTTTTTTTTCTGATTTTCTTCATCCTCTGACCCTTCACCCTGTACTGGGCCTCAGTGTCTATTCTCTTATTTGTGTCCACATTTTCTCATTATTTTGCTCCCACTTATAAGTGACAACATACAGTATTTGATTCTCTGTTCCTGCACTAGTTTTCTAAAAATAACGGTCTCCTGCTCCATTCATGTTGCTGCAACGGACATCATGATGTTCTTTCTTACAGCTGCATCATGTTTCATGGTGTGTACATACCACATTTTCTTTATCCAGTCTACCACTGAAGACATACAGGTTTATGTCTTGTTTTTTGTAAATAGTGCTGTAATAAACATATGCATGCATGTGTCTTTATGGTAGAATAACTTACATTCATTGGTTATATTCCCAGTTGTGGCATTGCTGGGTCAAATGGTAATTCTGTTTTCAGGTTACTGAAAAATTGCCAAACTGTTTTTCTCAATGGTTAAACAAATTTATACACTCACCAGCAGGATATAAGCATTCCATTCTTCCATAACCTCACAAGCATCTGTTGTTTTTGGACTTTTTAGTCTGATTGTGTTTATATGAATTATTTCTTTTTTCTTCATTAATCTAGTGTTTTATCTATCATTAATTTTTTCATAGAATCAACTTCTGGTTTCATTGAACTTTTTTTTTGAGACAGAGTTTCACTCTTTCGCCCCTGGAATGCAGTGGCGTAATCTCGGCTCACTGCAAACTCCGCCTTCTGGTTTCAAGCAATTCTCCTGCCTCAGCCTCCTGAGTAGGTGGGATTGCAGGTGCCCACCATCACGCCCAGCTAATATTTGTATTTCTAGTAGAGACGGGATTTCACCATGTTGGCCAGGCTGGTCTCAAACTCCTGACATCATGATCTGCCCGTCTCGACCTCCCAAAGTTCTGGGATTATAGGTGTGTGCCACTGTGCCTGGCCCATTAAACTTTGTATGGTTATTTATGTCTCACCTTCTACATTGCAGCTATCATTTTGGTTATTTCTTGTCTTTTGCTAGCTTTGAAGTTAGTTTGCTCTTACTTTTGGAATTCTTTTAATTATGATGTTAGATTTGTAAATTGAGATCTTTCTAACTCTTTGATGTGGATGTGTAGTGTTATACATTTTGTTCTTAACACTGCCTTAGCTGTGACCCAGAGCTTCTGGTATGTTGTATTTCAGCTCTAATTACTTCCAAAACTTTTTTTATTTCTGCCTTAATTTCATTATTTACAAAATAGCCATTTGGAAGTTGATTATTCAATTCTTATGTAATTGTATCATTTCGGATGTTTTTTATATTGATTTATTGTTCTATACATTTTCTTTTAAAAATTAATGATAGAGACACATAAGAAATAAAACTGCTGTGCTCTTAATCTAAATGCTAAAAATTATTCAACACTTAGTAGCAACTCCCAGAGTGCTATGAAAATTAAATCACATTATGTGTTATTCCCCGTAGTGTTCTGTGACATGCTCCTGAGCACATAGTACCTGCTTAATAAACGTTTTATTAGTACATGTGTACACATTTCCCAAGTGCAGACTTACTCAGACATTGCTGCCTTCTGTTTTCTCTGTAAACTGAAAAAAGCCAACAAAAAATATAATATTTCAGGGTGGAGATTGGTTGTCTTTATTTGTATCACAAGTATGTGTATTGTGACAGACGTGGCGGGTGTAAGGGACTCTTTGCTGTGCCTGCTTTCTCTCGCTAATGCTAATAATGTGTCTGGGAAAGCACAATCAGCATTTACAGGGGACTTGTTGAAAAAGCCCATTCCTGGACCCTTTTGGATCCTGAAGAATCACTTTGCATAAAGCAGGGCCGAGATTACCAAGTGATTTATAAACTTGAGGGGTTCAAGATACATTCAGGAGAGTTTAGTTCAACCTTCGCATCTGAGGAAGGCTGCACTGCCTGCCCTGTTTCCGTTTGGTAGGAAGAGGTCAGTGCAGTTCATGCTGCCATTATGTAAAGAAATTTGCTGATGTCCGATACGGGAGGGCAGGGAAAAAGAAACTTATACTTTAATAGTTATGGAGAAGCTCGTTGTTCTGTCATTGCTCTTAAATCTTTTCAGTTATACGCAACAAAAATGGGTGAGTGTTTTCAGCAAGTCTCAGTCTTTCTGCCCGTGGGTGTAGCAGGTGGTAGCAGGTGAATAGATTGTGCTTTAAAGGCGTATTCTCAAGATGCAGATTTGATATGTCGAGAGCATCTTATCTGAAAATACATTTCAGAGAAAGAGGAGGAAAAGGAAAGAATCACTTTTTCTCAGGTGAGCATGTCTCAGATCAAGAGCAGTGTCTGGGCCAGGCGTGGTGGCTTACACCTGTAATCCCAACACTTAGGGAGGCTGAGATGGGTGGATCACAAGGTCAGGAGTTTGAGAACAGCCTGACCAACATGGTGAAAATCCGTCTCTATTAAAAATACAAAAATTAGCCGGGCATGGTAGTGCACACCTGTAATCTCAGCTACTCAGGAGGCTAAGGCAGGAGAATTGCTTGAACCCAGGAGATGGAGGTTGCAGTGAGCCAAGATCGCACCACTGCACTCCAGCCTGGTCGACAGAGCAAGACTCTGTCTAAAAAAAAAAAAAAAAAGCAGTGTCCACTCTGCCTTTTGGAATGCCATGTGTTCAGAACTTGCAGATGTTTACTTCTCTGCTTGTGTTGTTTATACCTAATGAGTTTGTTTCAATTATTTTTTGCTATTTTTATGATAGTCTAGGGGTTCTGAAAAAAATTTTTTTTTCTGTATAGCATAGCCTTCTCTTTTTGTTGTTTTGTTTTGTTTGTTTGAGTTTTCACTCTTGTGCCCCAGGCTGGAGTGCAATGGCACAATCTCAGCCCACTGCAACCTCCTCCGCCTTGCGGGTTCAAGTGATTCTCCTGCCTCAGCCTCTCTATTAGCTGGGATTACAGGTGCTCACCACCACACCCAGCTAATTTTTGTATTTTTAGTAGAGACAGGGTTTCACCATGTTGGCCAGGCTGGTCTCAAACTCCTGACCTCAGGCAATCTGCCCACCTCAGCCCCACAAAGTGCTGGGATTACAGGCACCAGCCACCGTGCCCGGCCATACCAAGCCTTCTAGGTATTTTCTTCATCTTGGATTCTTGTATGCCATGCAGAATTCTCACCACAAATTTATGACCTGCAATATTTAAAATGTTCCCATCGTAGCTGTTGAACATGAGAAGGTGTAAATACTCAATATTTCTATTGGGGAAACACAGTTGTCTTTGGTATTAGTGAAAAGTGAAACATGTCTTGTTGAAGTGTCATCTGTGTGCTCTATTAGTTCCATGCAGAACAGGATTTAGAAAATGCTCACATAAACAGGATGGCATTTATTATCCAGAAAGTTCTGAAAAAACTATTAGGAGATACTTGCTTTCTAGGCTGCTAAAGAAAGGCTACTTAATGTTACTATTAAAAATTATAGAACCGGGAAGTTGTCTGTATCTTCAACTTTGCATAAAACTGATGTTTCTTTATAATTAAAATGGGCCAGGTGCAGTGGCTCATGCTAGTAATCCCAGCACTTTGGGAGGCCAAGGTGGGTGGATCACCTGAGGTTAGGAGTTCAAGACAAGCCTGGCCAACATGGAGAAACCCTGTCTCTACTAAAAATACAAAAATTAGCCATGCATGGTGGCACACACCTGTAATCCCAGCTACTTGATAGGCTGAGGCAGGAGAATCACTTGAACCCAGGAGGCATAGTTTTCAGTGAGCCAAGATCACGCCACTGCACTCCAGCCTGGGCAACAGAGCGAGGCTTGGTCTCCGAAAAGAAAAAAAGAAAAAAGAAAAGGAAAAAATAGACATGTCCATATTGATGCTCTTAATTTAATAATTTATCATCCAGAAAATTATCATACCTACAGTGGTATTGTGGATTGTCTGCTATTCTCTTTTCTCAGAGTTAGAGAATACTTCAGTGTTAAAAATTATCATTGAATAATTTTAGTCACTCTTATAAGTGAGAAACACTTCTTTTTACTCTTGAGTCAAATAAAAATCTCTGCCTATGGCCATGTGGTGAGTGTTTGTGTGTTCATGAGTGTTTTTTGTTGTTTTTGTTTTTTTTTCAGGGACTGTTGACATTCAGAGACATAGCTATAGAATTC
>NW_022162015.1:0-8720 GCF_008728515.1 Papio anubis
GCCAAAATGGTCACTGGCTCACTGATGGAGTGGGAATGGGAGATCTCGGGCGTGGGGGTAGCATCGACACTGGGTAATTAAGAAAGAGGACACTGTGAGAGATGGCTCCTCTGTGGCTGCCCACCATATGAGCCCAACTGCAGGCGCACAAGGCAGCTCTGGAAGCTTCTGATAGATACTCAAGCGGTATGGAGTTGGATTTGATTGTGAAAAATGAGATGTGATGCTCCAATGAGTCTGTTTTCTGGTGTTACTAGAACTGGCTTGAAGGAAAATATTCCAGTTGTTGAAATAGTTTGATCAATGGCAGCACTGTTGGAATAACTATTTATTTTCCCAAAGGTACCACTTTGAAGGAAACAGTACTCATTTGGACACATAAGTTCTTGTAGCTCTGTTGCAAAATATTACTTCTTATTATTTAATTAGCACCTTATTACTTTTTAGGAGTTGTTCACAACTGGTTTTACCTCTCCACCTATTTCACAAGCCCTACATACTCTTGTCATTAACATCTTTTACTACTTCCCAGGAGGTGGCTCAAGAAGCAGAAAAAAGCAATACCCCTCTCCCGCACCCCAGCACCAATGACAGGAGGCCTGATATTAATTATGAGGAGATCAGAAAAGGCAAACATACTCATTCCTTCTCAGGGCAGAAGGGTGCCAAGAGACAGATTTTCTTGGTGGCTTTGCCTTGTTTCACTCACTCTGCTTAATCAGATAAAACATTCTGTTCGGCCCACTATCCTACAGACTTTGCACCAAGTCAGAGCATGCCATCCATAAGGAGAGTGTGAGTATAAGGGTGTAGGGGAAAGGAGAAGGATTCCTATTTCTCTTTCTGGTATATAAACTCTAGCGTTTAGGATCTTGCGGTGTTTAGTGTACAGTACCACGGAGGCAGGCCTATGTGGAATATGAAGTCAATGCTGGAGGGAGTAGTTGTCTGCAATTCTCCCCACCATGACCTCCCTTTGTCACATGGATGGCACACAGTTATGCTGAGATGGGGCCAAACTGGAAAGACGAGATTGGGAATTCTAGCATATAAAATTACTACAAGTGCACTTCTCTGTGTCTGATATTTGTTGTTGCTCATGATTTGGAGTGAGGAGTTTGGAATCTTTGCATACCCCGATGGAGTAAGGGGTGTCTGGTGGCCAAAGAAATCTCTAAGATTCTGCAAGGAGGTTATAAGGTGGCCATACATCAGAGCCCTAGGGTCCATGACTCCTGGGATTTGTGTGTGGGGGTGACTTCCAACCAAAGGCAAAATTCAGGGTTCTGTGTCCAGGAAAAGAAAAGAGGACACTCAGTGTAATATCATATAGTCATTAGAAACATCTCCAAAATGGAAAATTATAGGCCAATAATGCTTTGTTGTTTTCCCCTGAGGGAGGACTAGTGTGGGTGATCCACATCCAGAAAACTTTTAAGAGTCAGGTAAGAGGTGGGGAGTTGGGAGGAAGAAAGAAGCGAAGCCTGGGAAACTCATCTTCTTCCCCACAGCTCAAGACTCCTGGTCACATCACAGGCAAGTAGAATTGGAGCCCTGGGAGGGGTATTTCAGAGACTACTCAGGCTCAAGAAGGTCGAAAGTCTAGTCCTTGTCAGAGCCAGCACCTTAACCCTAACTTTGGAAGTCAGGGCTCTTACTCTTCAGGGTGCGTGAGCACTGGTGAAAAATTTTTTTTGCCCTTCTAGAAAGGATGATTGTTTGTCAATATTTAACATAATTGGACCTGGGTCCTCTTCTGAACTGCCAGACACCTCTGAGGAACCACCAAGATTCTAGGAACATGCCTGTGAGCACTATTGCCTAATGCTCTTATCACTACCTGCTATGGTTTGAATGTTTGTGTATCCTCCACAATTCATGTTGAAACTTACAGCCCAATGTGATGGTATTAAGATGTGGAACCTTTAGGAAGTAAATAAGTCATGAGGGTGAAACCCCCATAAATGGATTAGCAACCATATGAAATGGTTGGAGATAATTAATTAGATCCTTTTTTGCCTTTGTGTCCCTTCTGCCATGTGAGGACACAATATCCGTCCCCTCTGGGAGACACAGCAACAAGGTTCCATCTTGGAAGCAGAGAGCAGCCCTCACTGGACATGGAAGCTTCCAGTGCCTTGATCTTTGACTTACAGCCCCCAGAACTGTGAGAAATAAATTTCTATTCTTCATCAATTACCCAGTATCAGGTATTTTGTTAAAGTAACACAAATGGACTAACACACTGCTTAACACTTTGGTAAGAATTGTGCTGAGTCCGATGCTGAGGTTGAATGGGGGTGGAGAGAAATGAGGAAAAACTTCAAAACAAATTCCTCATCCATTGTCATTTAGTCCCCAGCAGGGTCTTATTATGAAACAGCTTTCTGTGCTTGATTCACAGATGTCTTCAGACTTAACAATCTAAAGAAGCAGCCCGCTCTCCTGTCCTCCCTACCACCCCATCTCAGGCTGCCTGTCTCATTTCCATTACAGTGCTTATGATTACCAGAAACTATCCTGCCATTTTTTTTGGCTTATTTATTATCTATCTTCATTCTCTAGAATATAAAAACCCAAAGAAAACAAGGATCCTATCTGTCTTGTTCACTGGGATAGTTTGCATGAAATGTTACGTAGTCATTGTTTGCTCATTGATCATTGAACTTAAAGGATACAATATTCATGTATTAGAATTGTTAGATGAAAGCTTCAGCTCTGAATTCTGAAATTCAACAATCCAGGGATTGACGTGCAATTGCTATCTACATTTTTACTTCTCTCACAAATATTCCTTATTTTTCAAAAGCTACTCTTTGAGAAAGCCTGGTATCACATCCCCATGTGAAACTGGCTGTTTGTCCCACATATTTGGTGGTGTGTTAAATGTTTTGTCTTTTGTGCTCTGACTTTTCCACTAGTGGGTTCCCCTTAAGAGAGAGATTAAGCTTTATTCTCTATACATCCCCTCTACCCAAGAGTAGACATACTTTACCACACAATGGACATACTTCAAGGCCCAAGTCTAACAAGGCTCTGAGCAACTGCTTGGTGTGAATTCTGTCATTTAGTCTTCTGTGTAATATAATTCCTCTGAGTTTCAAGAAAATATTTTTAAAAATATTCCCTTAAACACAGTATTATATATATTTCTATTTTGCTGCTCTGCTTCCTCAACTATCCATCTCACAGATATTTTGAACTTCCACCAATGGAAGTTTGCCATTCTAGCCATCCTGGACTGTGAAACAGCACATGAGAAAGTGCTGGACTCAAATTCTCACACTCACAAGTATGGAGCTCCATTCGGCTCCACTGGGCTCCTGGCCTCCAGCACTAAAAAACAGCATATGCTATTTTCCAGGAGTGTGTTTTTATTCCCTGTCTCTTTTGCACTATGCCATCACACCAAGACTCTCAACTTTGCAAGTACCATGAATTATGGCCTCAGGGTTCAGTCACTGCCAAGAAGAATAGGCACAACCACACACACACACACAAATCACTTCAGGGAGTCAGATATGTGTGGTTGACACCAGTGTTTGTCAGTTGGCGGCAGCTTCACAGGAACTGTCTGAACCCAAAATAGAAGCAACTGTAGTAATGGTGGTGGTAGCAATAGCAATATCAACAATCAGAACAAAATGACAAAGTTAATGTAGCTATGCTCATATGTAGACTGTGATGCTGTGTGTATCTTTTTTCTGTGCACTCCCAAGCTCAAGGTCTTTGATTTCCTGAGAGTATTCTATTTTGTTAGACTCTTAGGGCAGCAAATGGGTGTCACATTGTGTTTTGGGTCCTGGTGGGGGAGAATGTGACTTCAGAACCGCTACCAGCAAGTGTGCCAACAATTAGCCAATACTGAGGCCTAGCTCTTTGCACACAGAAAACAGTCAACACAAATTATTGACAGACGATGTATGAAGTCTAAAGATATTGCAGATGTTAATGGGTAGAATGTTCAAATATGATATGTTGATATGATGTGATTCCTCTTTAAATGTACTGGCAGAAGAATAAACTAGTAAATGAATAGAGGAAGTGATCCGCCTACTGGGAGTTATTGAAGATGTGGTAATAGGAATTGACTTTTGCTTCTCAATTCTGCCCTCCTCCAAAATTGCAATGTCTGATTCTGAAACCTATGACAGCCTAAAGTAAAGGCAGAGGGTGATCCACACAACATTCCATTTATATAGGCATTAATGAGGCAGTGACCATATTAGGAACTAAAATACATGACTGAGTTCAGGCACAGAGAAGAATACACTATGGCACTTTCCCTCTAGAAGTTCATAATTTAGATCACAAGTTGAAAACTTGTGCTGTTACAGGGCCAGGCAGGTATTATAAATGGGTAAAGCCACCTGATGTATAATAGGAACTGTTGGATACTGTGGCAAAGCAGAGAGCCCTTGTCTAAGAGAAGCCATCTGGATTCAGCTCTGGCTGGGAGTTGCATGTGGTTATGTGGGCCCAGTGTTGACAGAGCTTCCAATTTTGCAAGAGAAGCTGCAGTCTCATGTGTGTGCCCACTGAGTATTAGGCGCACAGGAGGATCACAGACATAAGCTTTCAATTCCTCGTGTAAGCCTGTAGTACCATTGAAATATTCATCTATATTCAATGAGTGCTCTTTCAAAATGAGTCTTCTTGGACACCCTCAGGGAGAAGCCACTGATACTCTTTGAGGCAGGCATTCAAATTCAGGGCGGAAAGTTGTTCTTTATACTGAGCCACTCTTGATGTTCTTAGGAGGTCACAGTGCTGGGCCAGGTTCTATTCACTGCAGAAGTTGAAGAACTCATCCTGTCTTCTTCGATGACATGAAGGCACTCATATGCCCCACCAAATATCTTCTCCACTCCAAATGAAATAAACTCCTTTAATTATTACATTTGTGACATGGGTTCAGGTTCTCTAATCAAGTTGATCATATTTTTCTGGATATATTTCAGAATTTTATTGTCCATCTCTAAATACGGTGCCAGAAGTAAACCCAGCTTGAACCCGGAACAGAAGGAAAATTTAATCTATCTGTCCTTTTGACAGATAGTTGCATCCCATTCTTGAGCCCTAAAGAGCTTGTGATCCATGGAGACCCTGTTTCTCCCAGTCTCTTCTTGCATAGGGCTTAATAAAAGACTGAAATTAGCCGTTTGAATGTGTTTCTCTTTGATGTGTTAATAAACCACTGTTGCAATACTGCTGTTGTTAATGTGCTTGCAAATTTTGGGTTTGGCCAAATGAATCACAAAAAAATTATTATCTCAGGTGAAAAGGAGAAGAGAGGCAGTGAGCAGAGCTGTCAGCCTTGCTGAAAGCAGTGCCTGGCCCAGGGGAGGATATGTAAGTGGAAAAACTAAAGTGTAATTAGGGAAATGTGGGGGTGCCTCTGTGTTCTCTCTTGATTCAAGTGTTCTGTATGTTTATTTAGTTTGCCTTCTGGCTATGTGAATCTTTGATGAGAATGTGAGCTAAGAATCTTGAAAGAAAATGCATTTTCTAATAATATCGTTCACATAATAATTGTGACAATCATTTATTTAACGCTCCTTATGAGCTGGACATTGTATGAAGTGTTCTGTTTATATAATCTCATTATACGTAAAATTCTATGTGTTTGGTACAATTATTACCATTGTAAATGATAGAATACTGAGACTAACAATAAAGAGTCTCAAGATTAAGTGACTTCTGCAAAGTCAGACCACTAGTAAAATGTACATATAGAAATTTAAATCCAGTATTGCTTGATTCAAGAACCTTTGGGATCTTAAATATTACACTATACAACCTAGATATGACCTGCAATGAGTTGATATAAATTAAGATACCAGTTACATTTAAGTACAGGACAATGTCTAGATAGAGAGCCAGACATAGTCTTTGTTTTTCAGGACAAAGTGGTCTGTTTGGTCCAGTAGCAAGAATAGACACAGCTGTGTCAGATAAACCTGGGTTCACTGCTTACTGGATCTGGACTCTTGGCTAAGGGATATGCTAGATGATTTGCCTTTGTCCCTCTAGATCTACTCTCTGCCCTTCTATTCCTTGCTCTATGCCCAGGATGCTGAGTGGTAACTGACTGTGTCAGAAGGTTCCCTTTCCCTCGGGCTTCCAGTTGGTTGGGCCAATGGGTCGATGTACATCAAAGGTGGAAAGGAGAGTGACATCAGTATATTTTTTCCCTGTTTCTTTTTCTGCATAGTCACTGAGCAGGACTCCCAAAGGCCACCACTGCTCTCCAGCACCCCTCTCAATGCAACTACTCCCAGTGGGTTGTGGAACCACTCTCTGCTGTGTCTTCAAGTATAGAGGTGGAAACAGCTGTCTGTTGTTGCTTGCACCAAGGTACTGTATCATGCTTTGTTGAGTTCTCCAGCTTTGCCTCCTCCTTTGTAGTGAATCCTTTTATTACATTTTTCTTAATTTCCAAGTTTCAGTGTCCCTTCTGTTTCTTACCTTGAATTTGATTGATAGATATCACATAGGCTCAGTTTTCTCATGCATAACATCAAAATAATAATGCCCTCATTGTATACAGTATGAGGATACACGAGATAATGAATGAATCTGGCATGTTGCAACATTTAATGAATGGTAAATAGGATGATGATCATGGTGACTCCCCCTGGTTAAAACTCCTCTAGGATAGAAAGTCAACTCATTCTGGAATGTGGATCATAAAATGGTGGCCCACAAACCATGTATGTGCTTTGTAGGCTAACACACTCTTCAAAGTATCAACAAGTGTCATATAAAATCCAGATCCCAGCTGGGTGCGGTGACTTAAGCCTGTAATCCCAGCACTTTGGGAGGCCGAGGCCGACAGATCACCTGAGGTCAGGAGTTCAAGACCACCCTGACCAGTGTGATGAAGTCCCCATCTCTATTAAAAATACAAATATTAGCCAGGCCTGGTGGCATGCACCTGTAATCCCAGATACTTGGGAGGCTGAGGCAGGAGAATCACTTGAATCCGAGAGACAGAGGTTACAGTGAGCCGAGATTGCACCATTGCATTCCAGCCTGGGCAACATCAGTGAAACTCTGTCTCAAAAAAAAAAAAAAAAAAAATCCAGATCCCAACTTCTCTTGCAATATTTCAAGCTCTGTCAACACTGGGCCCACTGGGCCTGCAAGATCACTTGACAACTCATGGCTGGAGCTGAATCTAGGTGGCCTCTTTTAGACAGACAAGGATTCTCTAGTTTTCCACAGTCCCCACTGGTCCCTATTATACATCAGCTACCATCACACATTTATAATAATACCTGCCTGATCCTTAAGCACTACAAGTTTTTGACTCGTGTTTTAAGGTATGAACTTCTAGAGGGCAGGTAGCATAATGTATTCACTGTGCAAGACTAACTCAGTAATATATTTTAGTTGAATAAACAACTTTGCTTTCACTCCTTGGTCCCCAGACATTCCTACTGCTGCCACCTCCCACTCCTACTTTAACCATCTGCTACTCTAACAATCGCAGAGTCCATTTGTCTGGGTGAGTGAGGGTGGAGAAAGTGAACAGAGGGTCTTGGCAGAGGGAAGGAGATTGGGTCAGCAGTAAAGTGAGGCTGAGCATATAGGCTACGGGTGAAAGCGACGGGACATGGGAATACCATCCCAGCCATGGAGAAATCATTTGTTTATTTGTTTTCTGTTTTCCATTATGTCTCCCTAATTGGATTAATAAGATGTGTCCAATTCCCTTATTTCTGTTACTAAATATTCAGATCTGAATGCTCTCCAGGTTTGAGTAGTTAAGGCTCTTAAAGCTGTAAGCACAGTCCTTCGGCTCTGCTGCCTAGAGTCAGTTGCCTTAGACAGCACCAGCCTCAGTCGGAGCCTCTGACAGCCCTGGCAGCATCCAAAGGCCCAGTTCCTGACCTGCTAGCTAAGGAGAGGTAATGACCCAGCAGCTGCAGACTACACTCACCCTTCTGCTCTGCTTTTAAAAAAAAAATACAAACAACAATAACAAAATTCAGGCCTGACATACTACTATTCCCCTTTTAAAAAAGGTCTGGAAATGTCAGCCTCAGTGATTATGCCAGCAGGTGCCTAGACTTCAAAGTGGGCACCTGTCACCAGAGAGATAATTGACTTTATTCAACCAATTGTCTCCCCATTGTAATCAAGCCATTTCATTCAAATGGATTTTTCAAACTGTTCTTTTGAGTGGGTGAGGGAGGCAGCAGTGCTGGTGGGTCTGGATCACAGTTGCCCTGGAGAGGGTGAGGAGCAGGGGCAGCAAGCAGTGCTGTCAGCCTTGCTGAAAGCGGTGGCTGGCCGGGGGGAGGATTTGTAGGTGGAAAATCCAGCGGGTGATTAGGAAAGGTGGGGGTGCATCTGTGGGCTCTTGATTCAAGTGTTCTGCGTGTTTATTTAGTTTGCCTTCTGGCTGCAGATAGAAGGGCAGGCACTCCCCAGTCTCCACATGGTTTTCAGTGGCAGCTGCCTTGTGGGGACAGGGGACAGGGTAGACTTCTGTGCCCAAAGCATCTCTGTTCCACCTCTGGAAATCACAGTTCAATGTAAACTTCAAACAAATGAACAGAGAGTGTGGTCCAGGACGGTGTAAGGGTCTCTGCTCTTCGAAAAGGGGTGAAATCCTTTTAGTCACAGTGTCTCTCTGGATTTGATAGATCTGGTCATCTGTGGTGCAGAAGGCTGAGGACTTGAACCAAAGAGCCAATGAAGGAATTCAGTGG
>NW_022162016.1:0-8689 GCF_008728515.1 Papio anubis
GGGAGAAGCCCTATAAGTGCATGGAGTGTGGGAAGGCCTTCAACCGCAGGTCACACCTCAAGCAGCACCAGCGGATTCACACTGGGGAGAAGCCTTATGAATGCAGTGAATGCGGAAAGGCCTTTACCCACTACTCCACTTTTGTCTTGCATAAAAGGACTCACACTGGAGAAAAACCCTATGAATGCAAAGAATGTGGAAAAGCTTTTAGTGATAGGGCAGACCTCATTCGACACTTCAGCATCCACACTGGAGAGAAACCCTATGAGTGCGTGGAGTGTGGGAAAGCCTTCAACCGCAGCTCACACCTTACGAGGCACCAACAGATTCACACTGGAGAGAAACCCTATGAATGCATCCAGTGTGGGAAGGCCTTTTGCCGGAGCGCAAACCTTATTCGACACGCCATCATTCACACTGGAGAGAAGCCGTATGAATGCCGTGAGTGTGGAAAGGCTTTTAATCGCAGCTCCTCCCTCACATATCATCAACGGATTCATACTGGGAGAAACCCTACCATGGTGACAGATGTGGGAAGACCTTTTATGACTGCACAGACTTCAGTCAGCATCCACAGACTTTTATTAGGGAAAGAGTTTTTGAATACCACCACTGAAGAAAATCTGTGGTGAAAGGAACATCTTACCATCTGGCCATTCATACTGAAGAGAAACTTCATAAGCATCCTGTCTTTGAGAAAACTTGTCATAGATTATCATTTGTCATCTGAACAATCATGTTAGAAATTGAAGCAGCCTGGAGTCTTATTCTCCATCTGAGAATTCACCCATGAGAGAGACCCAGTGGTTACTATGCACTTAGGAAAACCTTCAGCCACATCTTTCTTCTTAGTTTACAGTGACATATTATCTCAGGGATATTTAAACAAAGGAGAAGGAGATATAGGGAAGAGGAATAAAACACAGCTTCTTTTAGACTTGTCTGACAAGCCTATGGCAATTTGTCATCCCTTTTTTATTTTATTTGGGAGAGGGAAATGTTTCAGAAACAAAAAATCTCATCCCCTTTATTTTTCCTCTGTGTACATTCACTGCTGCCCAGTGTCTGAACAGTTAAGACGAACGAGGGTTTGAAAACATTTGGTGAAAGCTTGCTTAGTCCTGCAACATTCTCCACTCTTGAGGTGTAGGAGCATACATCTTTATAAAAAAATATGGAGGCTTGAGTTATAAGACACTTTTATAAGGAGATAAGGATGTACATATGTTTGGACACATTGTCCACTTCAGATGCTTGTTTAAAAAAACTGTTTCACCGGATGTCTTTACCCAATACACATACTTTTTCTTGATGTGGGTTTCCTTTTTTTTTTTTTTTTTTTTTTTTTTTAGTTTTCCTGGGATAGGGATGATAGTGTAATTGTTCATGCACAGAGTAATCCTGGGCATCTTAGTTTTTTCCTATGATTGTGGTTTCTCAGCTTCTTTACCTCTCCTTTGAGAGAGTTAGGTCCACCTCACTTTTCTAAAGGTCAGATTAAGGCCCCCCAAAAATACAGTATGTAGCTGAATTCATTTAAAAGATCGTGATAAACTGAGAAAAACAAACACATAGAAGGAATGCCATTTTTAATCTTTTTAAACAGTGTGTGAAAATTCTCTTTAACTGGAATTTTAACACATAAGCCAGCATGCATATATGTAGGTATGTGTGACTTTCACAGTTGTCACCATGGACTTAGGCTTGATTAAAATGATACACATTTAGAGCATTTTGGAATTCCTTTTTGATAACATTTTTAAGACTAGATTTTGAGCCACATGTGATAGTATTACCTCATATTAAAAATATATATTGTACAGTAGTAAAAATAATCATGTATTCACTTTGAACTCCTCAAAGCCTTATTTATTTATTTACTTACTTGGTTTAGGAGCAGAAGTTTAATAGGCAAAAGAAAGAGAAAGGAGGCCGGGCGTGGTAGCTCACACCTGTAATCCCAGCACTTTGGGAGGCCGAAGCAGGCAGATCACGAGGTCAGGAGATTGAGATCATCCTGGCTAACTCGGTGAAACCCCGTCTCTACTAAAAATACAAAAAATTAGCCGGGTGCGGTGGCAGGGCCAGCTACTCTGGAGGCTGAGGCAGGAGAACGGGGTGAACCTGGGAGGCGAAGCTTGCAGTGAGCCGAGATCGTGCCACTCACTCCAGCCTAGGGGACAGAGCGAGACTCCGTCTCAAAAAAAAAAAAAAAAAAAGACTAGCTCTGCTATGAGAGAGAGGGGTGTCCTAGTGCAACCTCCCTCTTCAGAGCCTTTTCTTTTTTTTTTTTTTTTGAGACAGAGTTTTGCTCCTGTTACTCAGGCTGGAGTGCAATGGCACAATCTTGGCTCACTGCAACCTCTGCCTCCTGGGTTCCAGGAATTTCTTGCCTCAGCTTCCCCGAGTAGCTGGGATTACAGGCATGTGCCACCACGCCCGGCTAATTTTTTATTTTTAGTAGAGATGAGGTTTCTCCATTTTGGTCAGGCTGGTCTCAAACTCCTGACAGGTAATCGCCTGCCTCGGCCTCCCAAAGTGCTGGGATTACAGGCGTGAGCCACTGCGCCCAGCCCTGAGAGCCTTTTAATGACCACATGCATAGTTTTCTATTGTAGGCAAAGCCATTTTGTATTGCATTAATTCATGTCATTATTTTGAAGACATCTCTTGGTCCTTTTTTTGTCTTTTTTTTCTTTTTGAGACAGAGTCTTGCTCCGTCCCCCTGGCTGGAGTGCAGTGGCCGGATCTCAGCTCACTGCAAGCTCCGCCTCCCGGGTTCCCACCATTCTCCTGCCTCAGCCTCCCGTGTAGCTGGGACTACAGGCACCCGCAACTGCGCCCAGCTAATTTTTTGTATTTTTAGTAGAGATGGGGTTTCACTGTGTTAGCCAGGATGGTCTCGATTTCCTGACCTTGTGATCCGCCCGCCTCGGCCTCCCAAAGTGCTGGGATTACAGGCTTGAGCCACCACGCCCGTCCGGTCCTTTTTCTTTTTAATTGAGATAGACTCTCGCTCTGTTGTCCAGGCTGGAGTGCAGTGGCGCGATCTCAGCTCGCTGCAGCCTTTGCCTTCCGAGTTCAAGTGATTCTCCTGCCTCAGCCTCCCAAGTAGCTGGGACTATGGGTACATGCCACCACGCCCAGCTAATTTTTGTATTTTTAGTAGAGATGGGATTTCACCATGTTGGCCAGGATGGTCTCCATCTCTTGACCTTGTGATCTGCCTGCCTCAGCCTTCCAAAGTGTTGGGATTATAGGCGTGGGCCACTGCGCCCGGCCCTCCTTGTCCTTTTTATGTCATGTCTAAGAACTCCTCACCAGGTTTTAGGTCCTTAATATTTTCTATCGTATTTCCTCTTACAAATCTTATCTTCCACATTTGAATCTGATCCATGTTAATGTTTGTATTACAGTATGAACCGTAGTTGAGTGTCTTTTGTTGTAGCCCATGAATTTTTTTAAGCTCCATTTGTTGAAAAGACTATTCTGCGTCTATTGAATTGCTTTTACACGGTAGCAAAAAGTTATTTAAGTATATTCATATTGGTCTATTTCTGGGTTCTCTATGTTATGCCACTAGTCTTTGAGCCTAAACCTATGCCAGTACCACTCTATTTTGATTACTGTTGCTAGCTAGTAAATTTTAAAATAGGGTAAACTTATTCCTTACTCTTTGTTCTTTTTAAAAATTGATTTGAGGCCGGGCGCGGTGGCTCAAGCCTGTAATCCCAGCACTTTGGGAGGCCGAGACGGGTGGATCACGAGGTCAGGAGATCGAGACCATCCTGGCTAATAGGGTGAAACCCCGTCTCTACTAAAAATACAAAAAATTAGCCGGGCGTGGTGGCGGGCGCCTGTAGTCCCAGCTACTCGGGAGGCTGAGGCAGGAGAATGGCGTGAACCCGGGAGGCGGAGCTTGCAGTGAGCTGAGATCCGGCCACTGCACTCCAGTCTGGGCGACAGAGCGAGACTCCATCTCAAAAAAAAAAAAAAATTGATTTGAGGCCGGGCGCGGTGACTCATGCCTGTAATCCCAACACTTTCGGAGGCCGAGGTGGGCAGATCATGTGAGGTCATAAGTTCAAGACCAGCCTGGCCAACCTGGTGAAACCTCATCTCTTAAAAAAAACACAAAACCTAGCCAGGCAAGGTGGCAGGTGCCTGTAACCCCAGCTGCTTGGGAGGCTGAGGCAGAAGAATTGTTTGAATCCGGGAGGCGGAGGTTGCATTGAGCCGAGATGGTGCCACTGCGCTCCAGCCTGGGTGACAGAGCGAGACTCTGTCTCAAAAAATAAATAATAAAAATAAAAAATAAAAATTGATTTGGCTTTCATATCAGTTTTTTCCTTTGGCTTTGCATATATATTGCATGTTTGTCTCTACGAAATATGTTGCTGGGATTTTGATATAAATTACCTCAAATCTAAAGATCATTCTGGTGGGAATTGACATCTTGTTGAGTCTTGCAGTTCATGAATATGGTACGTTCCTCTGTTTATTGAGGTCCTTGATTTATTTCATAAGCGTTTTGTAATTTTCAGCTTATAGATTACGGACATATTTTAAAAATCTAGACAGTTTCTTAGGGGGCCGTTATATGTTGTATTGAGTTTTATTTTTATTTTTTATTTTTTTGAGATGGAGTCTCGCTCTGTCACCCAGGCTGGAGTGCACTGGCGCAATCTCGGCTCACTGCAAGCTCCGCCTCCCAGGTTCACGCCGTTCTCCTGCCTCAGCCTCCCATGTAGCTGGGACTACAGGCGCCCACCACCGCACCCGGCTAATTTTTTGTATTTTTAGTAGACACGGGGTTTCACCGTGTTAGCCAGGATGGTCTCGATCGCCTGACCTCGTGATCCGCCCGTCTCAGCCTCCCAAAGTGCTGGGATTACAAGCGTGAGCCACTGTGCCCGGCCTGTATTGAGTTTTAAATTTCAGTTTGCACTTGGTACTTGCAATTATAGAGAAATATATAAATTATGATTTTTATATGTATACTGTGACTTTGCTGAAGTCAATAGTTCTAGCAACATTTTTTGATAGCTTTCTTAGGATTTTCTTCCTTATAAATATTAATGTTATTAGCAAACATCTTATTTCTTATTTCTCTTTTTTTGAGACTCTTGCTCTGTCACCTAAGCTGGAGTACAGTGGTGCTATATTGGCTCACTGCAACCTCTGCCTGTCAGGTTCAAGCACTTTTTACCCTCAGCCTCTTGAGTAGCTGGGATTACCGGCACACTCCACTATGCCCAACTAATTTTTGTATGTTTTGTAGAGATGAGGTTTCACCATGTTGCCAGACTGGTCTCAAACTCCTGAGCTCAAGTGAGTCTCCTGCCTCAGCCTCCCAAAGTGCTGGAATTATAGGCATGAGCCACCACTCCTGGCCCAAACATCTTACTTCACCCTCCCAATGTATATTACTTTTATTTCCTTTTCTTGTGTTTATTGCACTAGCTGGAACTTCCAGTGTGATTTTGAATAGAAGTGGTGAAAGAGGACGTACTTGCCTTTTTCTTGATGTTTGGGAGAAAAAGCATTCTGTGTAGATTGTGAAGTATGATACCTGTAGACTTTTATGTACGTGTTCTTTAGAAAGTCTCCCTTCTGAGTTGCTGAGGGCTTTCATTGTGAATGGGCATTTAATTTGCCAATTGCTTTTCCCCCTTCAATTGATATGATCATGTAATTTTTCTTCTTTAGCCTGTTAGGATGGATTGCTTTAACTGATTTTAGAATTTTTTGTTGTTTTTTTAAGACCAAGTCTCACTCTTTCACCAAGGCTGGAGTGCAGTGATGTAATCTCAGCTCACTGCAACCTCCGCCTCCCAGGTTCAAGTAATTCTCTTGCCTCAGCCTCCCGAGTAGCTGAAACTATAGGCGTACACCACCATGCCCAGCTAATTTTTGTATTTTTAGTAGAGATGGGGTTTCACCATGTTGGCCAGGCTAGTCTCGAATTCCCAACCTCAAGGGATCCGCCCACCTCAGCCTCCCAAAGTACTGGAATTACAGGCGTGAGCCACCGTGCCCAGCCGATTTTTGAATGTAGGCCAGCCTTGCACTCCTGGAATAAACCCCATCAGGTCATAGATTATAATTTTTTTCTTTTTTTTTTTTTTGAGATGAAGTCTCCCTCTGTCAACCAGGCTGGAGTACAGTGGCACGATCTCAGCTCACTGCAACCTCCGCTTCCCAGGTTCAAGCGATTCTCCTGCTTCAGCCTCCCAAATAGCTTGGACTGCAGTCACGTGCCACCATGCCTGGCTAATTGGAATATGATTTCTTTTAATTACAACTTTCCATTTGCTAGTATTTTACTGAGAAATTTTGTATCTGAAATCATGAGTATTCCATCTGGCCAAATAATGTGGCTGGAATTTCCCCAAAAGTGGCAGAGGGGTTCCCACAAGGGACTGTTTCAAAAAGTCCTGAGATAGGACCTGTTGGAATTCCAAAGAAAGGAGCATAAAACAACAGGGTAATCAGTTCAAATCATTTCTCGGAGGAACTTTCATATGGGGTTGGGGGGCTGGAGTGTGTCCTTGTATTGGACAGCAAACAAACAAAAAGCTGTACTTGTGTATGTCTGCGATGAGAAGTTTGGGTTATAGAGAGTATATGAGGGCGTAAGGAACTTGGCTCAGATGCAGGGCCGGTTTCTACATGCTTAGCAACGTGTTTGATCTCTCAGTATTTCGGGTAACAATGTAACTTTGTCAGTGCCCGGGCATTCCAATCCCTAGCTTACATTTAAGCCTGCAGGGAAGACACACAATTGGTCCGGGGTCACAGAGCTGTCGAGGCACCTTGCATTTTCTAGGTCAGGACACAGAAAGCAGGGGAGTTGGGGACTACAACAATGAGCAATACTGGTCAGTAGTTTTATTTTTTTGTTTCCATTTTATCTGATTTTGGTGTTTGGACTAATACTGGCCTCCCAAAATAAATTGAGAAGTTTTCCTCCAGTGCCACCCCTGTTTTATCTGCATGACATTTGGTAGAATTGGTGTCGTTTCTTTTAAGTATTTGGTAGAATTTTTCGGTGAAACCATTTAAGTCTGGAGGTTTCTCTTGTGGAAGATTTGAATTACACAGTCATTCAACTTAATAGGTACTCCAAGTATTTCATATGGGGTGGGTTTTGATAGACTATTCTTTTTGAGGAATTGTTTCATTTCATCTAAGTTTTCTAATTTAAATTTGTGGAGTTATTTATTTGAAGCATTCCCTTATTATTCCCTTCATGACAGAACGTTCTGTAGTTGTATCCTTTGTTTTACTCCTAATAGTGGTTATGTGTCTTCTTTCTTTATCTTTGTTCATCTTAGATGTTTATAAATTTTATTGACTATTTCAAAGAACCAGTTTTCTGTGTCATTGATTTTCTATGTGTTCTGTCTTTGATTTCTATTCTGATCGTCATTATTTTCTTTTTCTGCTTGTTTTGGTTGTATATTGCTGTTTGTAGTTTCTTGAGGTGGGAGCTTAGATTATCATTACTTTATTCTAATGTAAGCATTTAGTTTTATAAGCTAAACTCAGCACTGTTTGAGCTCCATCTTACATTTTCCTATATTGTAATTATATTTTCATTCAGCTTAACTATTTCCTGATTCCATTTAAGGAATTATCTGTGATACATGGGTTATTTAAAGTGTGCTCTTTCAGCCGGGCGCGGAGGCTAACGCCTGTAACCCCAGCACTTTGGGAGGCTGAGGCAGGCAGATCACGAGGTCAAGAGACGGAGACCATCCTGGCCAACATGGTGAAACCCCATCTCTACTAAAAATACAAAAATTAGCTGGGCGTGCTGGTGTGCTCCTGTAATCCCAGCTACTCGGAAGGCTGAGACAGAAGAATCCCTTGAACCCGGGAGGTGGAGGGTGCAGTGAGCTGAGATCGCACCACTGCACTCCAGCCTGGCGACAGAGCAAGATTCCATCTCAAAAAAAAAAAAAAAAAGAAAAAAGAAAAAGGAAAAGAAAAAAAGAAAAGTGTGCTCTTTCATTCCCAAGTATTTAAAATATTCCTGTTATCATTTTGTTATTTTTAGTTTCACATTTGGCCTGAGCACAAGCTCGTTTAATTTGAAAACATTTGTATTTGTTGAAGTTTGTTTTGGGCCCATAAACAAGAAACCCATAAACAACATGCTTGTTGAGTATTCCACAGTTACTTGTAAAAAGGATGTATATTCTGGTGGTGTTTGGTAAAATATTCTGTGTTTATGGATCCTGTTGATTAATGATGTTATTCAGACTTTCTATATTTTCCT
The DNA here is from genome assembly GCF_008728515.1 of Papio anubis. Classification (NCBI taxonomy): domain Eukaryota; kingdom Metazoa; phylum Chordata; class Mammalia; order Primates; family Cercopithecidae; genus Papio; species Papio anubis. Next base: position 8,285 of record NW_022162016.1, read on the forward strand.
TATTTTTTGTCTAATATTTTGCTAAAAGAAGAATGCTAAAAGAAGTCTCCAACTATAATTGTGGAATTTTTAATTTGTCCTTTCCGTTCTATCACTTTTTCCTTCATATATTTGAATGTTCTCTTGTTCGGTGCTTATGCATTTATGATTATTATATCTTCTTCATGTATTGACCCTCTTATCATTATGAAACTTTCTTCTTTGACCATTTTGATTTTCTGAGCTCTGAAGTATATTTTCTCTTATACTAATACAAGATATAACTGCTGCATTGTTAAAAGTTAATGTTTGAGGCCCAGCGCAGTGGCTCACATCTGTAATCCCAGCACTTTGGGAGGCCGAGGCGGGTGGATCACTAGGTCAGGAGATCGAGACCATCCTGGCTAACACGGTGAAACCCCGTCT
>NW_022162017.1:0-8648 GCF_008728515.1 Papio anubis
CCGGATATTTGCCCAGGTACTCATTGTATAACACCCATGTTCATTCAATAAATGCCCCACATGTATCCTGTGTGCCTGACACAGATCTAGATGCTGAGCAGAGTGAACTAACAGCTCACAGGTCACACTGAGCTTGTGGTCCCTAATGGAATGATGGTGACGATGGTGTTGATGATGATGATGGTCATAATGGGGATAGTGATGGCAGCATGGCGGTGATGATGGTGGTGATGGGGATGGTGATGGTGGTGATGGGCATGGTGATGACTGTCATGATGGTCATGATGGTGATGATGATGGGATGATGGTGGTGATAATGATGGTAATGACAGTGATGGTGGTGGGATGATGGTGATGATGGTGCTGGTGTTGGTGATGGCAATGATGATGACGATGGTGATGTCATGGTGGTGATGGTGATGGTGATGGCAATGATGGTGATAATTAAGGTGATGGTGATGATGATGACGGTGGTGATGATGGTGATAATGATGATCATGACAGTATCAGCATGGGAAGCAGACACAGTAGTAGCAATCTGAATAAACATTACACAGCCCTTACTATGCACCAGATGCTATTCTAGACACCTCACGTATGTCAGGTCACTCAATTGACACCACACTACCTGAGGTAAGTGCTCATGATCTCCATTTGATAAATGAGAAACTGAGGCATAGAGAAGTTAAGTCACCTTCCTAAAGGCACACAGGATGTGCTAGTGCTGGGATTCAGAGCAGGCACCTCGTCCCATAAGTAGCGGACTCAGAAAAAACACTGTAAACTAATAGGTAGATACTTTTAGACAGTGACAAGCATCATGAAGACCATCAAGAGGGTGATGTGCGTGTGACTTGGGGTGAGGAGGCTGCATTCAATGAGAGGTCAAGGAAGGCCTCTCTGAGTAGACACTGACTGGGGAGGGGAAGGATGAGACTGTGAGAACTGTTCAGACAGGTGTCACAGCAAGTGCAAAGGCCCTGGGGTGGAGTGAGCTTGGAGCATTCAAGGAACAGCAAGAAGGCCAGAGAGGCTGAAGCAAAATAAGCAGAGATGGGGAGATGGAGCCCGGGCCACGGGGACCTCACAGTCCATGGGACATGGTGTGGGTTTATTGTGAGTGGGTGGAAGCCCCCGGAGCCCCTGCAGGGAGTCACCTCAGTCACTCCATGATGCCTGAGTCTGTGATGCTGATTCTGGGCAATGGGGCAGGTCGGGGCCTCGGCTGTGTCCTGGGGCAATGGGAGGAATCTGCTCCCAGCAAATTATAAAATGTATCACCAGCAGGACGGCAGGAGCCCTCTGAGGTGGTCATGTTTGGGAAAGAAGGCCCTAACACACCCCATTTCCAGGAGCTAGAATGTCTTGACCTGGCCTATACACCACTGTGCAACCATGGACGTGGTGTCTATTTGAGGGATTGCAGCAGCCAGGGTGGCTCAACGCTGGGAATTAGATCCAGGTCGGGCTTCTGTGAGAGCTTCTCTCTACACAAGTCACGCACCGTGGGGAGCCCTGGTCCCTTCCTCAGGTCATCCGACTTTGGGGTGAATTTGTGGGCAGAGGCAGCTGGAGCTCTTTATGAAGTCGCCCCAGACGCCGCGGGAGGCCTGAGGGCTTGGACATCTCTGCAGGCGGGACCACCAGCAGCGGGTGGGTAGCTTTGTTGGCCAGGGCAAGGCTGCAATTAAACACCTCATTGCCCTGGCTCCTCAGCTTCCCGGGCTGCCTGCAGGAAAATCACTACCAGAAATGCAGCTGGTGGGGCTTGACTCCTCGAGACCCTGCTCCTTATCTGGATGACGCTTTGGGCTCGGCTTTGCACAGGAACCTCAGCATCCCAGGAGGCTGTGCTCATGAGGAGGTGTGTGACTGTCTTAATGAGAATGTCCCCAGCACGGAGCCAACCTAATCTCAGTTCCTCAGGGTGAGTTCTCTGGAGCTCTGACTGTCCTCACCCCCACATTTCAGATCTGACTGGGTCCCGGGATGGGTGTTTGACACTGAGACCATAAAAATGGGCGCATGGAAGTGAGGTAGAACTGAGGGCTCAACCCTGAGCAAATTGGAAGACTGGCTGAAACAGTGCTGCCACAGTGCTCTCCATAAGACACGCCCACTAGTGCCGTGACAGTTTACCATTGCCATGATACAATGACTGTGAGGTTCTCATCTTTCCATGGCAACAACTCCAGACCTGAAGCTACCACCATTTTCCTGAAATTTCTGTGACAAATTCTTCCTTAATTTGCATGTAATTGCAGAGTGGGGTATATATAGATACATATGACTGCAGAGCTCTCCTCAAGCCAGCCCCTCAGCTCACTGTCCTGGCTAAGCCCCAGTTTTGGGGCTCCTCCTGCCCCTGTTTTGAAGGGGAGACCCCAGCATGCCCAGGCCAGCTCCCCGCCTCTCCACTTCTCTTCCCCATGCACTGGCTTCATTGTGGAATGCTTGAATTACCCAGAACAGCTTTGTCATTTGCCCAGTGCTGTGTCCCCAGGTAAACTGTGGGGTTCCCCAAGAGAGGTCTCACGGGGCAGAGGCCTGCAGTGCGCCAGACCCTATGTCCCCCTCCCCCCACCCTGGGTACATTTAGACGCATTTCCAGCCTCCCTGTGTCAGGTGGGTCAGGCGACCAAGCTCTGCCCAGAGCTAGCACTTCCAGGCAGGCCCATGAAGAAGAGCCGCAATTCTCGCATTTTCTCTTCCTTAGGAGCCAGTTAGACAGAGAGGACCCCAGGGGCTCAGAGGACAGTGAGGGAGTCGCTGCAAGAGTCTGGCCCCCATTTGACCGTGGGTGTGGGCGTGATCCTGTGCCTCCCACTTTAAATGTCCTAAAATGAACATTCGGACTCCCACACTGGTTGAAGTCCCAGGAGTGGGGTTGGCTGTTAGGCTCTGTTGCCCACTCCTGACCAGACAGCCATGAGTCCGACTCAGTTCCTCCCACCTTGGTCTGAATGTATTAGCTCCCTTGTTCCAGCGACATGATGCTCTCTGGGGAATCCGACACGTGGGACGGCGAGAGAAGACTGTCCACCTTTGCAGGAGAAGGGCCTGAAGTGAATTCTGTCTGGAATGACCCATGTCCTCTTTCCCTCCTGACTTGAGGACTCCTCACCCTGCAGTGCACGGAATTAACCTCGCTTGTGGACACTGCTGGGATCCTGCCAAACGCCTGTTCTCCATCCCTTTGAGACAGTTCTCACCTTTCCCTTTCCCACCTTCCCTCCGTCACCTGTGATTTGAAGGAGGCTGGATCCATCTCTCCACCCTCAGCCCCCTTGTAGCCCAGGCCTGGTCAGCATCAGCCTTGCCCTGGACTCAGCAATGGGTTAGAGGTGGGCTCACGCCCCGCCAGGCCAGGAGGCTGAATTCCAGACCTCAGGGCACCGCAGAAGCAGGAGCTCTCCACCGCAGTTGGGGAGGCTGCTGTGGGTGTCAGCCTGGGATGGCTGAGAGCATCGCCGAAGAAAACCCTGTGAGTAAAGGCTTAACGAGGAAAGCAAGTTAAAGCTGGAGAGCCTGAGAGGATGGAAACCACTGCCCTGAGGTCTGACAGAGGCTCCCCGGCCCCACCTAAACGGCGCATGGGTTATATTTGTTTTTTCACCTAAGCCAGCTTCAGTTGTGTTTTGTCACTTGCCACAAAGAACCTGACGAATGTAGTTTAAGAACAGTGCTGAAGCAGCAATGCAGAGCAAAACCCCAGGAACATTTGCCCTTTGAGTCAATCTGCTATTGCTGGAGGAGGAGCCTCCCGTCCCGTCGAGCTGAGCCAACACTGTGATCTAAGGAGGATCTTGGCAGGAGCCCTCCGCGACCACCATTTGGGTGCCTCAGGGACGGCCACCCAGGGGTGTTGCGGGAAATTTAGTGGGGAAGGTAACGTTGATTTTATTTTCTTCTTTTAATGTCTCCCTAATGGACCTGTTTATCTCCATTGTTCATTTGCCATTTCTTTCTTCCTGCAAAGGTAAACTGTCACTTACAGGCTCTGCTATTACACTGTGCTTGCTATTCTGGGCTTACCTGTGGTGTCCTGGAGTTCAGGATCATCTACAGAGGTCGTGGGCCATGATCAGGGCTAAATGAGGCTATTGACATTAGTTTCAGGGAGGGCTGAAAGACACCCATTGTGATCTCACTGAGCACTCCAGGAAAAGACTGAGCCCAAAATTCTATCACAAGTGGAGGAGCTGAGTGACAGCTGGTCATCTGCGGCCTGTCCCAAATGTGGGGTCCACGCTTTCCTTTCTCCCCACACTGAGTACGGGGCAGGTGCAATGCTGTGGGGGCTACCACCCTGTCACATCACAGTCAAGCATGTGTTTAGAGCTCAGCAGAGAAGGGGCCTGGGTCCAAGCTCAGGCAGGGAGAGCTTGTCTCTCATGGGAGGTGGTGGGGAGCGGGGGTCTCAGTGTCAAGGCAGACAGACGTCTTGGTCCTTATGATATGATCCTGAACAGAGTGGAGGAGCTGAATTGCCTTCTCTCTGGGCCTCCATTGCTCCCCCTGTAAAGTACAGGCCCTGGAAGAATCATCTACGCATTCAGCAAATGTCTAGCGGCATCATGCCGAGTGCCGTCATAAAAATGGCTCTCTGTTCCTCATCTGCATGGATTTTATAGTCTAGGCAGGAAATCCTGCATTTAACAAATAATCATAGAAACAAATACATCATTATAACTTGTGATAAGTTCTGGGAAGAAAAAAAGACAGGTCGCTCGAGATCATATCAAATGAAGGATGGGATGGAGAAGTGGTGGATGTACATCCCAGACCTCGAAGTGTGAGCTGAGACCTACAGGGCGAGTAGAAACGAGCCAAGCAAAGAATGGAGGGGAGAGGCCGTCTCCAGTCACAGGAAGGGCACGTGCAGAGGCCCCAAAGCTGGAGAAAGCTGGGGGCCGGGAGAGGAGAGAGGTGAAGAGACGGTTTCAGAAAAAGGCAGGACGCTGACCACGAGGAGGTTCTGAGCAGAAGGACACTCATATGGGGGTGCCCGGGGCCTCCCCACTAGCACTGTGGACAAGGGATAAATAGAAAGGGGGCCCCTATGGTCCCAGAACTGTCATAAATTGTATTGGAGGTAACCGAGTGCATGTGAGTGTGCGAGAGTGTAATTGGCCTTGAGAACGATGTTTCAACGGCACTGCGGGCTCCACCCACATCACCCCGCGCAGAAGGCATGGCTGCTCCCAGAGAGAGCCACGACGACCCTTCGTGCACCCTCAGAAAGGGTCCCTGTGTCCACCTCTCAGGGCAGCCCGGGGCAGCAGGACCCTTGCAGAGTCTGGTCAGCTGGTGAGACTGCCGTCCTTCCTTGGGCCTGTGGTCCATGAGGACTGCGGGCAGCTGAGCGACCCCAACCCCTCCATCGGCAGGGACAGCCTGGTCAGGAGCGGTGGGAGCTGGGGCCCTTCACTTCGGTCTTGTGCTGCCATGTGACCCTTCTCTCCCCCAAGCGGCCTCAAAGGGGACAGGCAACATCACAGCTTGACTGTGCTTTCAAGAAGGCGGGAGGATGTCCTGGTGGCTGGAAGATGAGGGTTTTCTTGAACACAGGCCTGGGATGGGGAAGCTCGGGTCTCAGGGGTCACTGTGGCTGGTCTCTGAGCTCCAGGTCCCAGCCTGTCTCCTTTCCCTCCTGCTGGCTGCAGTTTTCACGGGTGTCTGAGTCTGTGCACTTGAGGTGACCACAGGACCCTCGAGGTTACTTTGCTTTTCTCCTCCACCCGCTTTAGGGAGGAAGAGATCTTCCAGCTGTTGCCCACACTGATCAGTGTAACTTTCACAAACATTTCGACCTAAGACTTTTAAAGACACAGAGGCGGTTCCCAGGCATCTTCAAAAGACGTTGCCCATATTGTATTTTCTTATTGCAATGATTCACTGTAGAATGCCTGAAAACAGAAATGATTAGAGAGAAAATAAAAATTACAAGTCCTGCACACATATATATATGTAAGATAAAAGATAATACCATAGACACAGTGATAATACCAACTTTTTCCTTTTAAAATTACTTTTAATTATGGTAAAATACACATAACGTACAATTCACCATCTTAACATTTTTTAAATCTTTTCATTGAGGAATCATTGACATACAAAAAGCTGTCCATATTTAATGTGTGCAACTGGGTGGGTCTGGAGATGAGTGTATGCTCACGAAACCACCACCACCGCCGAGGCCATAAACACACAAAACCACCACCACCACCACCGAGGCCATAAACACACAAAACCACCACCACTACTGATGCCATAAACACATTGTTTAAAGAACAAAACCACCGCCACCGCCGAGGCCATAAACACAAAACCACCACCACCGCCAGTGCCATAAACACACAAAACCACTGCCACCGCCAATGCCATTAACACCCTCTAAAAAGTTCCTCCCACCCTCTGTGTTTATTGGTTTTTTTCTGAGGGTGATAAGAACATTTCACATAAGATCTTAGCCCACAACAGGACTTGGAGACAAGGCTCCACGCCTGCAGCAGACCTCAGGGCATATTCGTCTTGTGAGATGGTTTGGATCCACGTCCCCGCCCAAATCTCATGTTGAGCTGTAACCCCAGTGCTGGAGGCAAGGCCTGGGGGGAGTGTTTGGGTCAGGGGGGTAGACCCCTTATGGCTTGGGGCTGTCTTTGTGATGGTGAATGAATTCTCAGAAGATCAGGTCCTTTAAAAGCATGTGGCACTCCCCACCCCCACCTGCTGGCTCCCGTTCTCCCCACGACGTGCCTGCTCCTGCTTCACCTTCTGCCGGGAGTCAAAGCTCCCTGAGGCCTCCCCCGAAGCAGAAGTCGCAATGCTTCCTGTGCAGCCTGCAGAACCAGGAGCCTATTAAAGCTCTTTTCTTAGAAGTTACCCAGTCTCAGGTGTTTCTTTTTAGCAACTCAAGAAGGGACCAATACATATTGTATGAGCGAAACATGACGCCCTTGAACTCACAGCTCCCCATCCCCCTCCCCCAGGCCCTGGTACCCCCATGCTCCTCTCTGCTTCCACGAGCCTATTTCAGATGCCTCATATAAGGGCATTGTGTGACATTGTCCTTCTGTGGCTGGCTCATTTCGCCCAGCACAGTGTCCTCCATGCTCACCCATGCTGTCTTAAGTGGCAGGGCTTCCTTGCTTTCAGGCTGAATAATGCTCCATTGTGTGGACATCCCACATTTCCGATATCCACTCACTGTCAGTTCCCGCTGGCTGCTCCTGCCTCTTGGCTGTTGTGGTTGTTGCCATGTCCTCCCACTGGGCGAGCCCATCCTGGGTGCACCGCCAGCATGCAGGTGGGGGAAGGAGCTGCATGGCCTGGTGGCTCCTCCTGTCCACTCACCCCGCTCTGCTGGGTGCCTGTGCTCAGCCCTCAGCCTCCCAGCTTCAGTGTAGACTCAGAAGCAACATCTGAGGCAGTGACGTGGAGTGAGATGCTTTGGGGACATCGAAGGGGCCAGGCAGTGGGGATGAGGAATGGTTCTTCCAGGGATTCCCAGTTGCCTGGCAGTGATGCTTCCCCATCAGTACCCTCCTGTCCTTGTCCCAGTTCTCCAGGGACCACCGAGTCTGCACTTGTTCTGCCCCCACACTACCCCCAGCTCAGAGCCTGACGGGCAGAGGCAGCGCTAACTTCCGAAAGCACTGGGGGACCGGATGCCAATGTGAGGGTTTGCAGCCCCCGTGACTACCAGCAAATACCACTTCTCTCAAAGTCACCTGCACACACCTGGCTACCTGCTGCACAGCTCCTGGAGGGGCCTCCAGCCCTCCCCACTACCCCGACACACAGAGGATACACAGGGGCAAGCTGGATGCACTGATACACTTGGAATGTCGTAGTCCCCAGAGGAGGCTCACAAGGTGCCCAGCGGCGGCTGAAGCAGAGCCTTGAGCAAGGGGCACGCCTGTTCTGACATCACCCCGTCCCTGCTGCAGGGAGAGGTGGCACACTCTCCCACCCACACCGCCTGGGTTCACTGTGTTAGGGGAGGGCGGTGGCAGGGATCATAAGGTTTGATATCCAGAAGTCATGGGGGCTGGAGACAACCCAGGTCTGGGTCAACTTGGGAGAAATCGGAGGGAGACCTAGGGTTGCCAGATTGGGAAATAAAAAAGGAAGGATGTGCAGTTAAATGTCCATTTCTGCTAAAATATGCACGTGTGCATGGGCATAGATACCTGTGTATACACAGGTTTGCATTAGCGGTGGCCGTGGGGACCTTTCTGTGATGCCTGGGTGACACAGGCTGCCTTTGTTTTGCTGGGCCCCTGGGTGCCTCGCAGAGGGTCATCCCCTCTCACCAGCTGTCCTACTCCCCAAAGGACCTCCCTGCCCCTCCCGAGTGGCCCGTGTTCATAGGCACTCACAGATTTTTTTTCAAGAGGAGCTCATGGTTACTTATTTCTAATGTTCCATTTTGCTTGGAAAAGTTCGAGCCAGTCTGAATTTTCCTGTAAATTCAGGAAATTGACCAGTCCTGAAAAATGACTTTTTTGTTGCTATTGTCCGAAACTGCTTCTCTCTGAAGTTTAGTGCAATGAGAAAGTAGCCTGGGGTTGATAAATCCGTACTGAGTTTACCTGGAATATCTTACATCTTTGGATTTTAACCCTTCTTAGATTTCAGGAAAG
>NW_022162018.1:0-8636 GCF_008728515.1 Papio anubis
GATCTCCATCCACTTGAAGTGGTACAATAGCAACTCTAACTAGACAACGAATTGTTAGACGCATAGAGCTCACACACTACCTTTCATAGTGAGAGAACAAGTAATCGGCAAAAATCTAGGAGAACTGTAGAACACCATCGATAAACTGGATCTAATTTATAGAACACTTCAACAACAGCAAAATACATATACATTTTTTTTTTTTTTTTTTGAGACGGAGTCTTGCTCTGTTGCCCAGGCTGGAGTGCAGTGGCGAGATCTCGGCTCACTCCAAGCTCCGCCTCCCGGGTTCACGCCATTCTCCTGCCTCAGCCTCTCGAGTAGCCGGGAATACAGGCGCCCACCACCGTGCCCGGCTAATTTTTTTGTATTTTTAGTAGAGACGGGGTTTCACTGTGTTAGCCAGGATGGTCTCGATCTCCTGACCTCGTGATCTGCCTGCCTTGGCCTCCCAAAGTGCTGAGATTACAGGTGTGAGCCACCGCGCCTGAACCATACATATACTTTTTAAGCACATACAGAATGTTCGCTAAGAGAGAACATATCCTGAGACATAAATCTTAACACATTTAAAAGAAATGAAATCATATACAGTTGGTTTTCCCTAAGAAATCATTAACAGAACAATCTGCAAACATTTCAAAATTTAAAAACATACTTAATAATCCATGGGTCAGGTTGGGTGCAGTGGCTCACGCCTGTAATCCCAACACTGTGGGAGGCCAAGGCGGGGGGATCACCTGAGGCCAGGAGTTCAAGACCAGCCTGGCCAACAAGGAGAAACCCCATCTCTAGTGAAAATACAAAAAAATTAGCTGGGCATGGTGGCGGGCACCTGTAGTCCCAGCTAACCAGGAGGCTGAGGCAGGAGAATCACTTGAACCCGGGAGACAGAGGTTGCAGTGAGCCGAGATCATGTCATTGCACTCCAGCCTGGGCAACAACAACGAAACTCCATCTTGAAAAAATAATAATCATCATAATAATAATCCATGGGTCAAAGAACAATTCTCAAGAGAAATTACAAAATATTTTGAACATAAATGAAAACACACCAAAATTTGTGGGTTTAATTAAAGCACTGCTTAGAGGAAAATTTATAGCCTCAAATGATTATATATTACAAAAAAGATAGATGTAAATCAGCAATCTACGTTTCCACCTTAAGAAACTAGAAAAAGAGCAAAGTGAACGCAAAACAAGCCAAAGGGACAAATGACAAGACAAAAGCAGAAATCAATGATTGAAAGCAAAAAGCAAGGGAACAATTAATGAAACTAAAAGATTGCTCTTCGAAAAGATCAACAAAATTGAAAAACTCTAGCAAAATTGAGAAAGAAAAAAGCAGAAAAGATACAACTTACCAGTATCAGGAATGAATGAAGGGACATCACTGCAGGCCCCACAGACGTCAGACAGGTTAGCAAGAGAATACTCATGGAAAACCCGAAGACGCATAAACCAGACCAATGAGATAAGTAAAGCAATGTCTGGAGCCAGAAACCAGGAAAATCCTCCTAGAAACAAAACAGGTGAATCTGAATAGTTCTATATCTGTTAAAGAAATGGAATTTAAATCTTTTTTTTTCTTCCCTTGAGCTGGAGTTTTGCCTTGCTGCCCAAGCTGGAGGCAATGGTGTGATCCCGGCTCACTGCAATGTCCGCCTCCCGGTTCAAGCCGATTCTTCTGCCTTGGCCTCCTGAGTAGCTGGGATTACAGCTGCCAGCCACCAAGCTCCTCAAGTCTCTAATTTTTTCTATTTTTAGTAGAAACAGGGTTTCAACATGTTAGCCAGGCTGGTCTCAAACTCCTGACCTCAGATGAGCTACCCCACCAGCCTCCCAATGTGCTGGGATGACTGGCATGAGCCACCACGCCTGGGCGTGAAAATCTTACAGAAAGAAATCTCCAGGCTCAGATGGATTCGAAAACATGTAAAGAAAATAACACTAATTCTACAAAAATCCTTTATAGAAAACGGAAACAGAGGGAATACACGCCAATACTTTGTATAAGGTCAGGTTTCCCCTGACAGAAAGTCAGACAAGACAGTATAACACAAAGACAGACAACCACAAACCAACATCCCTGATGAGCATCAACAGAAAAATCCTCAACAACGTGTTAGCAAGTCAAAGTTAGCAAGATAGGAACAGAACAGGACCAGGCACGGTGGCTCACGCCTCTAATCCCAACACTTTGGGATGCCAAGGAGGTGGGTCACTTGAGGTCTGGAGCTGGAGAGCAGGCTGGCCAACATGATGAAACCCCATCTCTACCAAAAAGTAAAAATAAAAAATTAGCCAGGCGTGGGAGTGCACACCTGTAATCCGAGCTACTCAGGAGGCTGAGGCAGGAGAATTGCTTGAACCCAGGAGGCAGAGGTTGCAGAGAGCTGAGATTGCACCAATGCACTCCAGCCTGGGTGACAGAGCCAGACTCTGTCTCAAAAAAAAAAAAAACAAAAGAAAAGAAATAGGGTGGTAAATTGTGGCCAAGTGATGCCTATCCCAGTAATACAATGCTTGGTCAGTATTTAAAAATCAGGCTGGTGCGGTGTCTCACACCTGTAATCCCAGCACTCTGGGAGGCCAAGGCAGGTAGATCACTTGAGCTCAGGAGTTCAAGACCAGCCTGGGCAACATAGTGAAACCTTATGTCTAAGAAAGAAAAAAAAAAGGTTAAGAAGAAAAAAGTAAAAATCATCAATGTAATATACCATACTAACACACTAAAGAAGGAAAACTGCAGGACCATTTCATCTGAGATGATTAAAAGCATTTAACAAATTTTAACATCCATTCAGGATTTTAAAAGCTTCTAAAAGGGGAATTAGAAGAAACTGCCTTAATCTGGGAATATCTACATAAACACCAAGAGTCAACATCACAGCTGATGGTGAGGTAAAAGACTGAACTGCATTCCCTACAGTCCGAGCAACAAGCGGGTCACTGTCCCCTCTCCCCCTCCTACTCAGCTTCATTAATCAGCAAGTCCTGGCCAGGGGCAACCAGGCTGAAAAGACATAAAAAGGCAAACAGATTGGAAAGGAAGAAATGGAACTGCCCCTCTATACAGACAGTATAATTTGTTCGCGAAGAAAACCTAAGGAAACTACAATGGCTCATAATAAATGAGTTTAGCAATAACTGCGGACGAAGAACAACAAAACAAAACTCAGTGGTATTTTCTATATACTGGTAATGAACAACTGGAAACTAAACCCTCCAAAAACAATCAAATCAAGCTCTTTATATTCTGCACTCTGGCAGGCTCATCAATGCCACTCCCACTGTGTGTGTTTGCGTCCACCCCGTGAATGCTGCAGGTTCTGGCTGGTCATGCGCGCAGGTAGGCCAAAGTGCTGGCACTGGTCGTTGCTCCCCAGCTGTGACCTCGTCCTCAGTCAGAGCCAGGCAGTGGGTGGAGCCGGCAGCCACATCAATCACCTTCTTCCTACAAGCGAGAGGGATGCAGATGCAGCTTCAAGCCTGGGACTTCTCTGCTGCAAGAAAGACAGGTGATTTCCACCTCGCCATTCAGGCCAGAAAGCTTAATATTAACTTCTGAGGATAATCTGTTGTTTTAATATTAAGCACACAATTCATTTGCTTTGGGTGTGTTATATTAGAACTCCTGCATTTTATTAGCTACAATTTGAGTTAGGACACACACAGCTTCTACAAAGATCGTATCGCCAGGATATGAAAATCCATCTGTTCTTTTTCTCTTCTCATTCAGATTTTTCATTCAGAGAGAAACAAGGTGCTTTAATTAACTATGAGATCATATTCTCCCATCCCAGATATAACAATACACAGCACACTCTTCACTAAGGAAGGCTTCCTAAGAGGAAATCTATTTTTCTCTCAGAGTTAGGTGATATCAGTATTTAAAACATTGTTTCTATTTAAACAATTCTTAATGGGTTTACCAGGAACACACAATATTCTATTTTTCCTTCCTGGTAAATCTAACATGGCCAACACAAAGGGTGTTTCTCAGAAATGTCAACATATAAAAGAACTCAGCTGAAAAACCACACTGCAGTCAGGGGAACAATTCTATCCTAGGATCCTACCATAAGTTAACATCAGCAACAACAAAAGGTGTTTATCAACAGTTTGAGCTTAAATACTTGAAAGTAAATCCATTTCATATCTAATGGCCGTGTGACACCTAACAATGGGAGGAATATAAACAAGACTTTTGGGAATTCAAACACACCATTCAGTAAGCACAGAGGAAACTTGTTATCTGCCCCGCTTATCAGAAGCTCAGAACCTTAAGCTACTTAGTATGGGCACACAAAATAGTCAATGGACTACTAACATGGTAGAATAAACTCTGTGGAGAGAAAAGAACTGCTTGGGAACCTCACTTAAAAGTGCCCCAGGCCCACTTGGTAAAACAAACACACTAAGGTGTGTGTATTACCCAGGGACCTTGAACTGGCCCCACAGGCGCAGCTGAGCCCGCTTCTGTAGAGAGGCAGCATGGGGCTTACAGCCAGGTCCACCTGGCTTCAAATACAATCCAGAGCACTAAGAAAAAAACACCTGAGAGAACCCTGAAGGTGCATCCCCCAGTGCCCTCTGGCTGCCTCTTCCTACTTTCATGACACCTGCCTTCACCAGTTCTCAACTGGGATGAAGACTATCACTTTAACCACTAAGGCCAAGTGGGTACAGAAAAGGATCAGTTTTCTATACAGAAAAATCCCTCCACCATCCACAGTTTTGATGGCCCCCACCCCAACTTCAGCAGCGTGTATCCCTGGTAAAGAATTTCATGAAGAACTAGGGTCTTTCTGGAGCCCCTCTGCCTGCCGCGGCCGCTTTGAAGCGTCATATCTACACACCTGAAACATGGAACACGCCAGCAGTACGCGCTGGACACCTTTGCAGCTGACAAGCCACGAATCCCCCCGCAAGGGCGGAGTTCACGTCCCAGGTGAGGACTAATCCCACCAATGTGCGGCCCCCACTGGCTGGCGCCTCCGCGGTCTCAGTGTGTCTGCAGTACAAAGAGTACCGTCCCTACGCCAGAGGGCCTTCCTGGAATCAGCCTGCTGGGGTGATGAATGGGTGCCTGCCACGAGTGGCTATGTTTGTAAAACCTACTGGGTTTAAATTAAATTCGGTAAGAAAAATTCCAAGTCATTTGTAATACAGAGACACACCACTTCCAGATAGTACCAATCCCTGTACCAAGCCGCAGTCAAAGTTTCTAATGACAGTCCATTCAATGAATGTCAGGTCAAGAACACAAACCCTGCAAACTTTAAAACATCACTAAAGAAACGGTCCTGAAGGGTTTTAACAGTTTACGTTTGCACTCACCTCACAAGCCTTCTAAGAGTTTTGGATAATGAACATGTCCCTCTGGGCTGTGTCCAAGTCTCTGGTTGTCACCTTTTCCCCATGAATAAACTTGGCCATCTTTCCTCAAAGGAATGGAAAACTGATCACAGCAGACTCTTCTGACCACATCCAAGTCTTGAAGCTTTTCAATCAGCTTTGGGGTTTTGCAGCCATCACTAGCACCTCTGCCCAATTTCCCATAGTCACCATCTCTCCAAGACCACACTTGCCCTAAAAAATACAAATGCATTTAAATAACAACAACTGTGCATTTTAATGAAACATTTTAAATGACTGACAATAATCTAATGAAAACGCATACTAATGTAGACCACCCATGTGCACGGGTTAATACTACAAGGAGGCTACTGAGCAAATGAAATCAGGTGACACCTGAGGTTTGATATAGAAGCAAGAAAGAAAGGGAAGGGCGGAGTTTTTGTTTTCATTACATGAAAACCAAGTCCTGACTCTTACTAGCCTAGCTCAATGTTCACCGTTTCACAGAACCAAAGGCCCACTGCCTCCTCGCGATACCCATTAACTGGGGCCCGCACACTGCAGACGCTATGACCACCCCTCCTGTTTGCCTGCTCGTTTAAGCGTTTTCACCGTTGACCGGCTGGTCAACCGTAATTCATCAGTAATGCGGTTCCCACTGCATATATCAGCATACTATAAGTTGATTAAATATTACATACAAGGACAAAATACAATTGCAAATGTAAATAATTTTATTTTTACTATGAAAAATAAGCTGAAAACTTCGCAAAACTTAATGAAAGTGAATTGCTAAAAACAAAATTGTTAGGCTGGGCACGGGTGGCTGACTTCGTAATCCCAGCACTCTGGGAGGCTGAGGCCGGCAGATCACTGGAGCCCGGGAGTTTTGGAGACCAGCCTGGGCAAATATGACAAAACCCTGTCTGTACTAAAAATAGAAATTAGCCAGGCGTGGTGGTGAACATCCATAATCCAGCTGAGGCATGAGAATTGCTTTGACCCTAAGAGGTGGAGATTGCAGTGGTTTCAGACTGCACCACTGCACTGGAGTGAAACTCTGTCTTCCAAAAAAAAAGTGAAATTAGCATAAAGATGAAAAACTGTAAAAGATCAGGAAAAGAAATCAGAGAAGATATCAGATTGCTCCACAAGCCCTAATGCCTCTATTTTGTAATAACTAAAGATAGGCAACTATTTTCCTCAACCATCAGATGGTAAATATTTTTAGCCTCTCTGGGCTTCTACCAACGACCCAGCTATGCCACTGTCAGCTATGGTGAAAGCAGCCACAGACAATATGTGAATGAGTGGGCAGGCTCCGCACACCAACTAACCCACCTGCAAAAGAAGGTCGCACCGGTTTAACCGAAACTGGAGATGACACACTATGACGTGGTCATGTGCAGCACAGCAGACCCGCACAGAGATCAGAGGTGCACTCGTCACACGCTGTGCTGAAAATTATGCTGTTCACGTAGGGCCCGCCTAGCCATTTCCCCACTGTCCCCTGCCAGACTGCAGGGTAGGATACTTCTACCGCAACTGTCGCCTCAGAAACTAACGTACAGCAGGACACTTCCGGCCAAGATCTGCACCAAAGAAACAATTCAGTGTGAGGAAGACGCCAGTCCAAGCAGCCTGTCTGGCTAAGGTAAAGTTTACTCCAACGTGATCGCCACAAACTTCACCCAAAGTGGCAAATTCACACTAAAGAACGCCAGGCTAGTCTCCCTGGACACAGCCCCACCTCACAAAACTTTTTTAACCAGGAAATATTTTAAGGTCTACCACTCACCGACATCGACATAAAAATAGATATTTTTAAATGACGCAGGATGTCAAATTGAAAGCTCCTTGAGAGCAGGAGCCTTTCAGAGGAGACCCACTTTGGCCCTAGGACTCACAGCAGAAACAGGGATGGCTCTGATTAATGCTCCGTCCCGCAATGGCAGCGGACCTATGGGGAGCATAGGGAAGTATCTGAAATGATTTTTCATCTTTGGACCTAAGAATGCCCAAAAGTCACTCACTATCAATCTGCCATTCAACTTCTGCAGGAGAGAAAGCAAGCTGACAGGTCCCAGCCGATTTCACAGAAAGACTCCACAACGCCAGAGACACACAAGATGCCAAGGACAGACGCCCACAATACTGACAGACGAGTCGTTTCTAAAAAATTAACGTTACTTTAACCATCAAACCTCATCATGTACCCCTGAAAAAAGATGAGGATGATCTCAGTTAGGAACACAAACACAAAGGCAAAATTCAAAGCAAGCAGATACTTCAGCGTCAGACTATAGAACACGGAAAGACTTAGCAGAAATTATCACATGGAATCAAGAGTGGCCGAACATTAAGAAATGTAATAATACTAACCAGAGACAATTCAGAGTGTCATTCATTCCATTCCAACTCTCATGCTTAAAAAATAAAATGTGGCCGGGCGCGGTGGCTCAAGCCTGTAATCCCAGCACTTTGGGAGGCCGAGACGGGCAGATCATGAGGTCAGGAGATCGAGACCATCCTGGCTAACACGGTGAAACCCCGTCTCTACTAAAAAATACAAAAAACTAGCCGGGCGTGGTGGCCGGCGCCTGTAGTCCCAGCTACTCGGAGGCTGAGGCGGGAGAATGGCGTCAACCCGGGAGGCGGAGCTTGCAGTGAGCTGAGATCCGGCCACTGCACTCCAGCCTGCGCGAAAGAGCGAGACTCCGTCTCAAAAAAAATAAATAAATAAAAATAAAATAAAATAAAATAAAATGCCCACACAGGAATGGCGGCAGCTGCTAACCTGCTGACAGGCCCCAGGCAAACAAGCCCTGTCAAATCAATAAGCTCCCACCTCAACTACTTAGATAAACAACAGCAAAATAAACTCAAAGCAAGCATAGGGAAGAAAATAATATAAATATATATATACATATATAACCACTGCGGCCTCTTCATCAATGCCACTGAGCCCCACATCCACTGCACGACAGGGTGGGCGGCCTCGTGAGGCCCACTGTACTCATCTCACTTCCTCCAGGGAAGCTGCCATGTGTGTCCTCGAGGCCCTGTCCTGGGTGGTGAGAGCTCTATGTACCGTTCTCAGTGACAGCCAGGGTTTGAGCGTCCCCACTCCCACACGCCACATCGATGACCTTCAGTCCTTTAAGCCCAGCTACCAGCATTGGAATGGCCTCGTCCTCACTGGAGCCTTCAAACAGATAGGACGGCTGTTCCTAAGTCCTGTGAGAGGCCACCTCCTGCTGCATGCTCCCACT
>NW_022162019.1:0-8627 GCF_008728515.1 Papio anubis
TTCCTTCCTTTTCTTGCTTTCTTCTTTCTTCTTCTTTCTTATTTTTTTTGAGACAAGATCTGGCTCCATTGCCCAGTCTTTTGAGTAGCTGGAACTGCAGGTGTGTGCCACCATGTCTAGTTAATTTTGTATTTTTTTTTTTTTTTTTGGTAGCAGTTTCCCCATGTTGCCCAGACTAGTCTCGAATTCGCAGGTGTGAGCCACCACACACGGCTGCTTTCCTTTAAAAGAATTTCTTTTCACATTCAGTGTTTCTGGAGAGACTATTGAATAGATTTTAATGGTAAAACTGGTTATTTTAAAATTTGAATACAGTATATGAAACTAACCTGAAATTAAAGACCTGAATTCCATTTCTATATATCCTAATGTCTTGTTATTTAAGATAATGCTGCTTTCTTTAAAAGGTAAAAATACAAATCTCAGTAGCTTAGCTCAATAGACGTTTGTTTTCTTCTTTACGTGAATTAAAAAATGGATATTTCTGTATTAGTAGCATAGAACAGGTCTGTACTCCACAGAGGAATTCAGATTCTCAGGCTAATAGAGGCTATTTCATCTTCACATGGATTCTAGAGGTCCCCATTATCAATGATTATCTTACAGAAAGAGAATGAAACAAGTCAACAACTTAAATGAAAGACTGTCATCAGCCAGGTTTGGGAATGTTGAGTTCCTTGGCTACATGTAACTAAGAAGGTATGTTTGAGATAAAACAAAATAATTTCATACAAAAACTAGCTTTTCACTATGACAGTGTTATTGAGAAATGTGCTATATTTTGAACTATATATGAGTTGCATCAAGAGACACATACAAATTGATGCTGTTGGGGGAAAAAAAAAAAAAAACAGTTAATTTGAGGAACAAGTACCTGACTTTAACTCTGCCAAAATTTAACCTTTCTAGATATTTATTTTCTCATCTGTAAAATAAAGTTCTTAGCCACATCAGTTGATCTCACCACTGCATGAATCTCAGATTTACTTGAGAATTAGATGCACTTTCCTAAAATTTAAAGTACATATATACACACATTACACATATTCACATATGGATTGCAGAAACTCTATGACACTAAATCTAATATTTGTAAATATAATACATTTATGTTGTTTTTAAAAATAACGTCAAGGTCTTCCATAGTAAATATCTTATATGTGTGTTTCTATGAATATGTTTGGTGAGAAGGTGATACGATTTCGCTCTGGGTACCCACTCAAATCTCACCTTGAATTGTAATAATCCTCAAGTGTTGTGGGATGGACCCACTGGGAAGGAATTGAATCATGGGGGCAGATTTTTCCTCTGCTGTTATTGTGGTAGTGAATAAGTCTCATAAGATCTTATGGTTATACAAAAAAGATTTCCCCTACACAAGCTCTCTTGCCTGCTTCCAAGTAAGATGTGATTTTGCTCCTCATGTGCCTTCAGCCATGATTGTGAGGCCTCTCCAACTATGTGGAACTGTGAATCATAAAAACTCTTTTCTTTGTAAGTTACCCAGTCTCCAGTATCTTTTTACTAGCAGTGTGAGAACAGACTAACACAGAAGGTATCTGCAGACATTGACGCATAATAAAAACATTAATGTTTTTATTAATGGTTTCAAGAAAGAAAGAAGGGGAAAAGAACATGTCACTGTTTGGCTAGCCAACCTTGAGTAACTTTAATAATAATTCATTTTACAATTGCAGTATTAGTTCATTGCTATGTGAGGTTGATATTTCTGATTTTCTGCCTAGAGAATTATTTTTGAAGAGTAATTGGGTAAGCAGTGTGAAGACAGATTGATCAGGTTCTTTAAAAATATGATAGATTTTGGATATTGAGAATGTTTCCTTTTATAGAATATTTTTGTCTTGAGTGGGGGACAGAGAAAATATTTCTTTACCTTTAGTTTCTTTCCCCGAGTTGCTCATATATCACAGAACATAACATGGCATGAGAAAAATTGATTCTCTGGGTGTAAGTATTAAGGATGAAAACAATTCCATTAATTTTATCCATTACTCTTTTTCTGTCCTAACATTTGGACTAACTGGACAATGTCAGCTATTTTTGTGGTGATAAATAACAGGGCTATTATAGAACTAAGGTGTTTTTGGATCATTCACACTTGAATTACGGGATGAAAAATGTATAAGTTAAAGGCTTTTAAAATTTCTGTTTTCACTAAAATTTATGGTTAACCCATAGTTTCTACCTATATTTGTGCCAATATCATAAACATTCTCTCTATTTTTTAATAGACAACCAGATGTATATATAACATTATCTATACACTACATTCATTGTTAGACACATAAACACAACTTCTGATTTCTTGTCTCCCTGCTTAGTGGGATTAACTATTGTTTGGGAGTTATGGAAAAGTGAGACCTTAATAGACACACTGAATTACCCAATACTGTGCTACTGCAGCTGCTTCTGTAGTAGTATCATACATTTTTGTGGTATAATACTATCTGAAGTCCAATTTATGCACTTTTAGAGTCAAAGTTATCATGTCATTTATTCAGTCACCCTTCAAGACCACTCTCCCCACCCATAAAGTATTGCAAATTAAATTTTGGCTACCATATTCTTATTGGCCCTTTCTCAGACTTTAAGTTTTAAAATGCATTTTGGAAGCTAATGGTACGGACAATAACTTTGAAAGATTTACTTTTTGAGTTGCAAGTAAAAACTGACATCCTAATTCAGAGAACTTAGAAATATGTGTGCTCAGATAAGATGAATTTTTCTGACTTTTCGAGACTACATAAAGAGTGCATAGCTAATAAGGAGGACTGAAAAAGAAAAGCTAGATGAAGAGGCAAGAAAATAGATATTGTAATAATTTTGAACGCGATCCTTTAACAGCGGTAATTCCGAAGTTGGTAAGCAATTGAACATCCCACAAAGCTTGCAGGTCTGAAAATGTAGAATGGCAAATCTATAATGTAAGAATGTTATCTTAGTCATTACCGTAGAGAGAAAAAGGAGGTACATTTTAAATTGACTTGTTTTAATTGCAAAATTGACTAAGTGTGCTCTGAATTTACAATGATTACCTCTATCTACCTCAGATGGAATAGGCTATGAATAGAAAACTAACTTAGATTTTGAAAAAATAAAATCACACATTTACACTTCAGGTATGGTTTAAAAGCTCACTCAATTTATTTGTTGTGAACTACATACTTCTCAGAATAGTTTCATACTTTCTGTGTCAGTGTTTCTCATTAAACAGCTAGATTAGATTCATAACAAGTAAGATAAATTGAAGGTTATAAAGGCTATGAGAATAGTATAAAATAGGCAGTAAGTGGAGGAGACTGAACTAAATTTCATGTTTCCTGGTAACTTTTCCTGACCTTGCCAAAAATATGCCTGTGATCCATACATTTGCTAGACAAGCTGAAGTGAGTAAAATCAAATCACCTTTTCTACGTATGTAACACATAACTGGTGGTAAAGCTCCATGCGGTCTTTAAAAAACTGCTCTAGGTAGTCCTCTCATAGCCATCTAGGACCATAAGGTAACATTGATAATGAAAAGTGTCATCAAAGAGAATAAATTAGAAATACAATTTTTTTTTCATTTCCCCATAAAGACACTGTACCTACCTTGGGCTACTTATAGCCAGAAAATTCTGTAATATGTATACCACATTTTTAAAAGTCTTTCTTTTTATGGACACTGAAACTAATTCTACTTTGTAGACTGATACAGTTTGGATCTGTGTCCCCACCCAAATCTCATGTTCAGTTGTAATCCTCAGTGTTGGAGGTGAGGTCTAGTGGGAGGTTACTGGATCATGGAGGTGGATGCTTCATGATGGTTTAGCACCCTTGCCTCAATGCTGTTCTCCTGACGGTGAATGAGTTCTCATGAGATCTGGTTTTTTAAAAGTGTGGCACTTCCACCCTCTCTTTTTTGCTCCTTCTCCTGCCATGTAAGATAAGTCTGCTTCCCCTTCACTTTCTGTCATGGTTGTGAGTTTCCTGAGGCCTCCCCAGAAGCCGACCAGATGCCGGTGTCATGCTTCCTCTACAGTCTGTGACACTGTGAGACAATTAAACCTCTTTTCTTTGTAAATTATCCAGTCTTAGGTATTTACAGAAGTGTGAGAACAAACTAATTCATACATCTTAAAAATGTAAACTATAATATGGAAATTTTTTTTTTTATTAATAAAGAGACCAGTCCATAGGACAGTGTAAGGTGCAACAATAATTAAATAGATGACCTTAACATATCTTAAAGTTTAAAAAAAGAGTAAATCTAACAGAAGACAGAAAAAGAAAAATAGGAGAAAGAAGATAGGAAAAGTCATAAGACATAAAAAACACCAAAAGGCATATGAAAAAATGTTCAACACCACTAAGCATCAGAGAAATGCCAATTAAAACCAGAGTGAAATTCCACCTCGTCCAGTTAGAATGGCTATTATCAAAAATACAAAAGATGACAAGTGTTGTTGGGGATGTGGAGAAAAGAAAAAACTTACATCCTGTTGGTGGGAATGTGAATTCATGCAGCCATTATAGAAAAAAGTATGGAGGTATCTCAAAGAAGTATTTAAAAAAAGAACTACCATATGATCCAACAATTTTGCTCTTAGGTGTATATCCAAAGGAGATGAAATCAGTATGTCAAAGAGATATCTGCACTTTCAAGTCTATTGCAGCACTATTCGCATCAGCCAAGATATGAAATCAGCCTAAGTATCCATCACACATTTTTTTGGTTTCTCTGTGCATATTAAAGTTATGTTTACACTATACTGTGTCTATTAACTGTGCAGTGACATTATGTCTAAAAAGAGTATATACCATAATTAATTTACTTTATTGCTAAAAAGACATGTTAACAATCATCTGAGCCTCCAGTCAGTTTAATATATATATATATATATATATATATATATATATATATTTTTGTAGAGGGTCTGGCCTCTTGTTTGTAGCTGATGACTGATCAGGGTTGTGGTTGCTGAAGGTTAGGTTAGCTGAGAGCCTGTGGCAATTTTTTAAAATCAGAGAGCAATGAGGTTTCCCATATTGATGGACTTTTTTTTCATGAAAAATTCTCTGTAGCATGTAATGCTGTTTAACAGCATTTTACACACAGTAGAACCTTTTTTAAATTAAAGCAAATCTTGTCAAACTCTATCACTGCTTTATCAACTAAGATTATGTAACATTCTGTATCCTTTGCTGTCATTTCAACAATGTTCACAGCATCTTCACTAGGTGTAGATTGCATCTCAAGAAACCACTTTATTTGCTAATTCATAAGAAGCAACTCTTCATCTGTTTAAGTTTTATTATCTTCATCTGTTTAAGTTTTATTATCTTCAGGCTCCACTTCTAATTCTAGGTCTTTTGCTACTTCTAACACATGCACAGTTACTTTCCCCACAGAAGTCGTGAACCACACAAAGTCATTCATGAGGGTTGGGATCAGTTTTCCAATCTTCTATTAATATTGATATTTTGACCATCTGTATGGTCATCTTAATGACATCTCAAATGACAAATATTTTCCAGCAGTTTTTCCATTTATTTTTGCCTAGGTCCATCAGAGGACTCACTGTCTATGGCATATGATCCAGCAGCCCTGTTACTAGGTATATATCCTTATATACCTTATGAAGGGTATTTCATACGTTTTAAGACTTGAAAGTTTAAATTACTACTAGTAGTTCTATTTTTAATTTTTTGAGGGACTTCCATACTATTTTCCATAATGACTACAGAATGGGTGTTGTGTTAATAGACATGAAAACAACATTAATCTCCTTGTGCATCTCCATGAGAGCCTGTGGGTGGTTAGGTGCATTGTCAATGAGAAGTAATATTTTGAAAGAAATATTTTTTCCTGAGCAGTAGGTCACAAATTGGGCTTAAAATATTTGGTAGACCATGCTGTAAAACACATACTATCATCCAGGATTTGTTGTTTAATGTCTAGAGAACAGGCAAAGAAGATATAGCATAATTTTTAAGGGACCTAGGATTTTCAGAATGGTAAATGTGCATTGACTTCAACTTAAAGTCAACTAGCCCCTAACAAGGCAGTTAGCCTATCTTTTGAAGCTTGAAAGCCAGTCATTCAAGTATTGACTTCTCTCCAGTTTTAAAAGTCTTAGAGGGCTTATTCTTCCATTAGAAGACTGTTTTATCTACATTGGAAATCTGATGTTTAGTGTAGCCATCTGCATCAATCACTTTAATTAGATCTTCTGGATAACTTGCTGAAGTTTCTAAATCAGCACTTGCTTCTTTACCTTGCGCTTTTATGTTAAGGAGATGGATTCTTTCCTTAAATCACATCAACCAACCTCTGCTACCTTCAAACTTGCCCTCTGCAACTTTCTCACTGCTCTTAGCCTTCATGGAATTGAAGAGAGTTAGGGCCTTACTTTAGATTAGGCTTTGGTGTAAGGGAATGTTGTGACTGGTTTTATCTTCTATCCACACACTAGTATCAGCAGTAAGGCTGTTTTTGCTTTCTCATAATACATTTGTTCACTGGAGTAGCACTTAATTTTCTTCAGAAACTTTTTATTTGCATTTACGACTCAGGTAACTGCTTGGCACAAGAGGTCTCTGTTGACTTTTAACATGCCTGCCTCACTAAGCTTGATCATTCCTAGGTTTCGATTTAAAGTGAAAGATGTGCAACTCTTCCTTTTGCTCGAACTCTTAGACCGTTAGAGAGATAGAGTTATTAACTGGCCTAATTTTAATACTGTTGTAGAATAGGGAGAGAATAGGAAGGCCCAAGGGGAGGGAGCAAGATAGGGGAATGGGCAGTCAGTGGAGTACTCAGAACACACATGACATGTATCAATTAAATTTGCCATGTTATGTGGGCATGGTTGCTTGGTGCTCCGAAAACAATTTCAATAATAACATCAAAACTCACTGATTACAGGTCAACTATGACAGATATAAGCATAATGAAAAGGTGTGAAATATTGAGACAATTACCAAAATGTGACAGAGACATGGACTTAGCACATACTGTTGGAAAAATGGCAGCAATAGACTTGCTCCATGCAGGGTTGCCAGAGACCTTCAGTTGGTTAAATATATACATATATATAATATATATTTATACATTATATAAAATACAAATTTTATGTATTATATATTATGTAATATATAAATATACAATTTATATATAATATAAATTTTATGTAATATATGAATATATAAAACATATATTTATGTATACTTTATATATTATAAAATACAAATATAAATATTTTATAAAAATTATATATTTATTTATAATTTTTATATATAATTATATATAATTATATATAATATATAGTCATATTGATATATAGTATATAATTATATAATATATAGTATATAATTATATAAATATATATTATATAATTATATATAATATATAATCACAAATAAATATATATGTATATATTTCTGAAGCACAATAAAGTGAAGTGTAATAAAATAAGGTATGCCTGTGTATTGGTGGTTACCAGAAGCTGAGGTAGCTAGTGGGCAGGGGGCATAGGAGATGTTAGCCAAAATATACATAATTTTAGTTAAATAGAAGGAATACATTTCAACAGATGTATTGTACAGCATGGTGACTATAATTAATGATAATATATTATCTTCTTGAAAAAATGTAGAGAGTTATGCGCTCTCATTATAAAAACGTTCTGTGCTCCATAGAAAATAACTATGTAAGGTAATGAATTCACTAGTTGGCTATATCTAACCACTTCATAAAGCATATTATTTATTTATTTATTTATTTATTTATTTATTTATTTAGAGACGGAGTCTCGCTCCATCGCCTAGGCTGGAGCGCAGTGGCGCGATCTTGGCTCATTGCAAGCTCCGCCTCCCAGGTTCACGCCATTCTCCTGCCTCAGCCTCCCGAGTAGCTGGGACTACAGGCACCCGTCACCACGCCCGGCTAATTTTTTTGTACTTTTTAGTAGAGATGGGGTTTCACCGTGTTAGCCAGGATGATCTCCATCTCCTTACTTCGTGATCCGCCCGCCTTGACCTCCCAAAGTGATGGGTTTACAGGCGTGAGCCACTGCAAAACAGCACTCCCCAGCCTTTTTGTCACGAGGACTGGTTTGTGGAAGTCAAATTTTCCACGGATCAGGGGGTTGGTGGGAGAACAGTTTTGGGATGATTCAAGTGCATTACATTTATTATGCACTTTATTTCTAGTATGATTACATTGTAATATATAATGAAATAATTGTACAACTCATGACAATGTAGAATCTGTGGGAGCCCTGAGTTTCTCTTCTTGCAACTAGATGGCCCCACCTGGTGGTGATGGGAGACAGTGACAGATTCTCATTAGATTCTTATTAGATTAGATTCTCATAATGAATCTAAATCGAGATTTGCATTAGATTATCATAAGAAGCTCACAATCTAGATCCCTTGCATGCACGGTTCACAACAGGGTTCCCTCTAGTATGAGAATCTAATGTGCTGCTAATCTGGCAGGAGGCGCAGCTCAGGCGGTAATGCGAACAATGGGGAGTGGCTGGAAATACAGATGAAGCTTAGCTAGCTTGCCTGCCCCTCATCTCCTGCTGGGCTGTCCCATTCCTAACAGTCCCATTCCTAAC
>NW_022162020.1:0-8623 GCF_008728515.1 Papio anubis
ACCCAGGTGTTCATATTGTCAGACAACATCTTTAGAAAAGCTGCTATCATAACTACGCTCCATGATATGAACAAAAGTACATTAAGAATGAATGAAAAATCAGAAATCCCAGAAAGGATTCTGGGAAGATAGCAGAGTAGAAAGTATCAGGGATCTATTTCCCCATCTAGACAATTGTACTAGCAGAATCTGTTGGAAACTTTGGGGTCTACTGCTGGGCTTACAACTTCCAAAGAAAGGCATGGAGCTTACATTACAGTTAATTTTGGTCAATGTCAGCTCTTAGCAGATTAGCAGCTACCTATCCCCCACTCCCGGCCCTGTGGCAGGCAGCTGTGCGTGTGCTTCTGGAGCAACCTGCACGCAGCCTGCAGGAGCCAAAGTGAGCCAACCTCCCAATCCCCTCACCTTCCAAATATAAAGGATCCGTGCTCTGATCCCTGATTACTGCTTCTGATCACACAGGTGCAAACAAAGAAGCAGGAGGCCATTGTTGAGCCTCTGTCCCCGCACTGTAGTTGCCCCTCCTTATCTGGTTGAAGTGACAGCTGGGGGATTAAATGGCCAGAGCCCTCTTTTTTCCATGATTCCTTTTAATCTTTCCCACCTTTTGGGAGCCAGACATTAAAGATGAGGACATTTAAAAGCAACTGCATAGATCGGGAAAATCAGAAAGTGACCACGCGTACCCAGGGAAAGGTGCAGGCTGAAAAATGCCCTGAGAAGACCTTAAGTTTACACTTCAGGCTTATCCTTGGCACAAAGATAAACTACAAAAATAAAAAAACAATAAATAAAAACAATAAAAAAAAACCCTCAGCAAACCCTTGAGATGAGGGAGAATGTGATTTCCGGAATTACATTGTTAAATTCAAATGTCCACTTTTCAAAATAAAAAAGAAAGAAAATCACAAGACATACAAAGAAACAAAAGTTTGCACCATTCAAAGGATAAAGATAAATCAATACAAATTATCCCTGAAAAAGACCTGATGGCAGAGTCAAGATGAAGGATTTGTAAATTTTGTTTTAAATATGCTCAAAGAACTAAAGAAAGCAAGCCAAGAAAACAATGTACAAACAAAATGGCAATATTAATAAAGAGACAGAAAACCTGAAAATAAATAAAAAAGAAGCTGAAAAATACAATAACTGAAAAGAACTGAAAAATACAATAACATTAAAAAATGCACTAAAAGAATTTAAAGACAGATGTAAGGAGGCAAAAGAATGAATCCATGAACTTGAAGATGGATCAGAAAGTATCAAGTCTAGAGAACAGAAAAAGAAAAATGGAAGAAAAGTGAAGAGAGCCTCAGGAAGCCGTGAAACACCATCAAGCAGACCAAATACGCATTATGGAAGTCCAAGAAGAAAAAGAGAGAAAGGAACAGAGAGGATATTTTTTAAAAATAATGGCTGAAAGCTTGTCCAATTTGATGAAAGATGTGAACGTTAACATCCAAGAAGCTTAATGAACTCAAAATGATGTTAATCCAAAGAGACCTACATCAAGACACATTACAATCAAACTTTTGAAAGACAAAGTCAAAGAGAGAATACTGACATCAGCAAGAAAGAAGCAACTGGTCACACAGAAGAAATGCTCAATAAGAATCTCTGCAGATTTCTTGTCACAAATTTGGGAGGTCAGAAGGCAGTGGTCTGATATATTCAAAGTGCTGAAACAAAATAAAATGTCAATCAATAATTCTATATTCAGTAAAACTATCCTTTGACTATGAGGGAAAAATTATAACATTCCAGATATAGTAAAACTGGAAAAATTTATTATCACTAGATCTGTACAGCAAGAAATGCTCAAGAGAGTCCTGCAGGATGAAACGACAGGACATTAGACCATAACTCAAAGTTGTATGAAGAAATAAAGACCTGAGCACATCAGCCACTTTAACTCTTAGAATCAGCCTCTCTCACTTGACGAAGACAAGGCAAATTCTCTTTGTGATCAAGAAAAACCAAGGTCCCCAAAGATCATCTGAGGCAGGAGAGCATAGCCTCAGGGAACAAAAAGCTCAGTTACTTTCCTGGAATGGGAAGGGAAGTACACTTCTTTTTACTTAATTTTCTGATTTTTTTTTTTTTTAGCCATAGAGAAAATAACAAAAACAAATATCTTGATCTATATAGAAACTGTCTTTCTATATCATTGTTGTATAACGGTAATATAACCCTATTTTTATTCTCATTATATTTATATCCATATAGACCATAAAAATGTATGGGAAAAGTGTCAGCTAACATTTTAATGTGAAACAAATTAAACTTTAGTAGCCTGAAACTCTAATTACTAATATTCATAATTCTTTTGGCCTAGGTTGATTTGTCTAATAGTTACACTTAGATATCAGGCAAATCTGACTAGACCTACGTGTTGGACCCATTAATGTGTCTGATTGTTGGAAAACTGGTTTTGAAAGAGTTTCCCTAGAATGTATGACTACAGGTGGAATTTCTGGACTAATTACATTAGACATTGCAAATTGCTTTCCATTGAAATTATACCAAATTGTATTAATATAGTATATAATAGTTATTTTTTCAAATGCTCATCAACATTTGATACTGTCAAACTTTTTCATTAGAGATGAAAAAGTATCTTACTGATGTCTTATTTCCATTTTCTTGCTTACTATTGAGAATACACACTTTTTCTTGTATTTATTGGGCATACAAGTTTACTTTTTTTGAGTTGCCTTGTTATATCTTTTGTTCATTTTTCTTTAGACTTGTCTCTTGATAAGTGTAAGAATTTTTCAATAGTCTGGGTCCTGTTTTTCTGAGGGCCCAGGTATTGCAACTTTCTTTTTCTAGCTTCTGGTTTATCTTTTAAATGTGTGTAGGTGCCTTTTTAAAAAACTGAACATAGGGAAGTGCGGAGCAAGATGGCCGAATAGGAACAGCTCCAGTCTCCAACTCCCAGCGCCAGCGACACAGAAGACCGGTGATTTCTGCATTTTCAACTGAGGTACTGGGTTCATCTCACTGGGGAGTGCCGGACGATCGGTGCTGGTCAGCTGCTGCAGCCCGACCAGCGAGAGCTGAAGCAGCGCGAGGCATCGCCTCACCTGGGAAGCGCAAGGGGGAAGGGAATCCCTTTTCCTAGCCAGGGGAACTGAGACACACAACACCTGGAAAATCGGGTAACTCCCACCCCAATATTGCGCTTTAAGCAAACAGGCACACCAGGAGATCATATCCCACACCTGGCCGGGAGGGTCCCACGCCCACGGAGCCTCCCTCATTGCTAGCACAGCAGTCTGTGATCTACCGGCAAGGCAGCAGCGAGGCTGGGGGAGGGGCGCCCGCCATTGCTGAGGCTTAAGTAGGTAAACAAAGCTGCTGGGAAGCTCCAACTGGGTGGAGCTCACAGCAGCTCAAGGAAACCTGCCTGTCTCTGTAGACTCCACCTCTGGGGACAGGGCACAGCTACACAACAACAACAACAACAACAACAACAAAGCAGCAGAAACCTCTGCAGACGCAAACGACTCTGTCTGACAGCTTTGAAGAGAGCAGTGGATCTCCCAACACGGAGGTTGAGATCTGAGAAGGGACAGACTGCCTGCTCAAGTGGGTCCCTGACCCCTGAGTAGCCTAACTGGGAGACATCCCCCACTAGGGGCAGTCTGACACCCCACACCTCACAGGGTGGAGTACACCCCTGAGAGGAAGCTTCCAAAGCAAGAATCAGACAGGTACACTCGCTGTTCAGAAATATTCTATCTTCTGCAGCCTCTGCTGCTGATACCCAGGCAAACAGGGTCTGGAGTGGACCTCAAGCAATCTCCAACAGACCTACAGCTGAGGGTCCTGACTGTTAGAAGGAAAACTATCAAACAGGAAGGACACCTACACCAAAACCCCATCAGTACATCATCATCATCAAAGACCAGAGGCAGATAAAACCACAAAGATGGGGAAAAAGCAGGGCAGAAAAGCTGGAAATTCAAAAAATAAGAGCGCATCTCCCCCGGCAAAGGAGCGCAGCTCATCGCCAGCAACGGATCAAAGCTGGACGGAGAATGACTTTGACGAGATGAGAGAAGAAGGCTTCAGTCCATCAAATTTCTCAGAGCTAAAGGAGGAATTACGTACCCAGCGCAAAGAAACTAAAAATCTTGAAAAAAAAGTGGAAGAATTGACGGCTAGAGTAATTAATGCAGAGAAGGTCATAAACGAAATGAAAGAGATGAAAACCATGACACGAGAAATACGTGACAAATGCACAAGCTTCAGTAACCGACTCGATCAACTGGAAGAAAGAGTATCAGCGATTGAGGATCAAATGAATGAAATGAAGCGAGAAGATAAACCAAAAGAAAAAAGAAGAAAAAGAAATGAACAAAGCCTACAAGAAGTATGGGATTATGTAAAAAGACCAAATCTACGTCTGATTGGGGTGCCTGAAAGTGAGGGGGAAAATGGAACCAAGTTGGAAAACACTCTTCAGGATATCATCCAGGAGAACTTCCCCAACCTAGTAGGGCAGGCCAACATTCAAATCCAAGAAATACAGAGAACACCACAAAGATACTCCTCGAGAAGAGCAACTCCAAGACACATAATTGCCAGATTCACCAAAGTTGAAATGAAGGAAAAAATCTTAAGGGCAGCCAGAGAGAAAGGTCGGGTTACCCACAAAGGGAAGCCCATCAGACTCACAGCAGATCTCTCGGCAGAAACTCTACAACCCAGAAGAGAGTGGGGGCCAATATTCAACATTCTTAAAGAAAAGAATTTTAAACCCAGAATTTCATATCCAGCCAAACTAAGTTTCATAAGTGAACGAGAAATAAAATCCTTTACAGATAAGCAAATGCTTAGAGATTTTGTCACCACCAGGCCTGCCTTACAAGAGACCCTGAAGGAAGCACTCAACATGGAAAGGAACAACCGGTACCAGCCATTGCAAAAACATGCCAAAATGTAAAGACCATCGAGGCTAGGAAGAAACTGCATCAACTAACGAGCAAAATAACCAGTTAATATCATAATGGCAGGATCAAGTTCACACATAACAATCTTAACCTTAAATGTAAATGGACTAAATGCTCCAATGAAAAGACACAGACTGGCAAACTGGATAAAGAGTCAAGACCCATCAGTCTGCTGTATTCAGGAGACCCATCTCACACGCAGAGACATACATAGGCTCAAAATAAAGGGATGGAGGAAGATTTACCAAGCAAATGGAGAACAAAAAAAAGCAGGGGTTGCAATCCTAGTCTCTGATAAAACAGACTTTAAACCATCAAAGATCAAAAGAGACAAAGAAGGCCATTACATAATGGTCAAGGGATCAATTCAACAGGAAGAGCTAACTATCCTAAATATATATGCACCCAATACAGGAGCACCCAGATTCATAAAGCAAGTCCTTAGAGACTTACAAAGAGACTTAGACTCCTGTACAATAATAATGGGAGACTTCAACACTCCACTGTCAACATTAGACAGATCAACAAGACAGAAAGTTAACAAGGATATCCAGGAATTGAACTCATCTCTGCAGCAAGCAGACCTAATAGACATCTATAGAACTCTCCACCCCAAATCAACAGAATATACATTCTTCTCAGCACCACATCGTACTTACTGCAAAATTGACCATATAATTGGAAGTAAAGCACTCCTCAGCAAATGTACAAGAACAGAAATTATAACAAACTGTCTCTCAGACCACAGTGCAATCAAACTAGAACTCAGGACTAAGAAACTCAATCAAAACCGCTCAACTACATGGAAACTGAACAACCTGCTCCTGAATGACTACTGGGTACATAACGAAATGAAGGCAGAAATAAAGATGTTCTTTGAAACCAATGAGAACAAAGATACAACATACCAGAATCTCTGGGACACATTTAAAGCAGTGTGTAGAGGGAAATTTATAGCACTAAATGCCCACAAGAGAAAGCAGGAAAGATCAAAAATTGACACTCTAACATCGCAATTAAAAGAACTAGAGAAGCAAGAGCAAACACATTCCAAAGCTAGCAGAAGGCAAGAAATAACTAAGATCAGAGCAGAACTGAAGGAGATAGACACACAAAAAACCCTCCAAAAAATCAATGAATCCAGGAGTGGGTTTTTTGAAAAGATCAACAAAATTGACAGACCACTAGCAAGACTAATAAAGAAGAAAAGAGAGAAGAATCAAATCGACGCAATTAAAAATGATAAAGGGGATATCACCACCGACCCCACAGAAATACAAACTACCATCAGAGAATACTATAAACACCTCTACGCAAATAAACTGGAAAACCTAGAAGAAATGGATAATTTCCTGGACACTTACACTCTTCCAAGACTAAACCAGGAAGAAGTTGAATCCCTGAATAGACCAATAGTAGGCTCTGAAATTGAGGCAATAATTAATAGCCTACCAACCAAAAAAAGTCCAGGACCAGATGGATTCACAGCTGAATTCTACCAGAGGTATAAGGAGGAGTTGGTACCATTCCTTCTGAAACTATTCCAATCAATAGAAAAAGAGGGAATCCTCCCTAACTCATTTTATGAGGCCAACATCATCCTGATACCAAAGCCTGGCAGAGACACAACAAAAAAAGAGAATTTTAGACCAATATCCCTGATGAACATCGATGCAAAAATCCTCAATAAAATACTGGCAAACCGGATTCAACAACACATCAAAAAGCTTATCCACCATGATCAAGTGGGCTTCATCCCTGGGATGCAAGGCTGGTTCAACATTCGCAAATCAATAAACAGAATCCAGCATATAAACAGAACCAAAGACAAGAACCACATGATTATCTCAATAGATGCAGAAAAGGCTTTTGACAAAATTCAACAGCCCTTCATGCTAACAACGCTCAATAAATTCGGTATTGATGGAATGTATCTCAAAATAATAAGAGCTATTTATGACAAACCCACAGCCAATATCATACTGAATGGGCAAAAACTGGAAAAATTCCCTTTGAAAACTGGCACAAGACAGGGATGCCCTCTCTCACCACTCCTATTCAACATAGTGTTGGAAGTTCTGGCTAGGGCAATCAGGCAAGAGAAAGAAATCAGGGGTATTCAGTTAGGAAAAGAAGAAGTCAAATTGTCCCTGTTTGCAGATGACATGATTGTATATTTAGAAAACCCCATTGTCTCAGCCCAAAATCTCCTTAAGCTGATAAGCAACTTCAGCAAAGTCTCAGGATACAAAATTAATGTGCAAAAATCACAAGCATTCTTATACACCAATAACAGACAAACACAGAGCCAAATCATGAATGAACTTCCATTCACAATTGCTTCAAAGAGAATAAAATACCTAGGAATCCAACTTACAAGGGATGTAAAGGACCTCTTCAAGGAGAACTACAAACCACTGCTCAGTGAAATAAAAGAGGACACAAACAAATGGAAGAACATTCCATGCTCATGGATAGGAAGAATCAATATCGTGAAAATGGCCATACTGCCCAAGGTAATTTATAGATTCAATGCCATCCCCATCAAGCTACCAATGACTTTCTTCACAGAATTGGAAAAAACTGCTTTAAAGTTCATATGGAACCAAAAAAGAGCCCGCATCTCCAAGACAATCCTAAGTCAAAAGAACAAAGCTGGAGGCATCACGCTACCTGACTTCAAACTATACTACAAGGCTACAGTAACCAAAACAGCATGGTACTGGTACCAAAACAGAGATATAGACCAATGGAACAGAACAGAGTCCTCAGAAATAATACCACACATCTACAGCCATCTGATCTTTGACAAACCTGAGAAAAACAAGAAATGGGGAAAGGATTCCCTATTTAATAAATGGTGCTGGGAAAATTGGCTAGCCATAAGTAGAAAGCTGAAACTGGATCCTTTCCTTACGCCTTATACGAAAATTAATTCAAGATGGATTAGAGACTTAAATGTTAGACCTAATACCATAAAAATCCTAGAGGAAAACCTAGGTAGAACCATTCAGGACATAGGCATGGGCAAAGACTTCATGTCTAAAACACCAAAAGCAACGGCAGCAAAAGCTAAAATTGACAAATGGGATCTAATTAAACTAAAGAGCTTCTGCACAGCAAAAGAAACTACCATCAGAGTGAACAGGCAACCTACAGAATGGGAGAAAATTTTTGCAATCTACTCATCTGACAAAGGGCTAATATCCAGAACCTACAAAGAACTCCAACAAATTTACAAGAAAAAAACAAACAACCCCATCAAAAAGTGGGCAAAGGATATGAACAGACATTTCTCAAAAGAAGACATTCATACAGCCAACAGACATATGACAAAATGCTCATCATCACTGGCCATCAGAGAAATGCAAATCAAAAGCACAATGAGATACCATCTCACACCAGTTAGAATGGCGATCATTAAAAAGTCAGGAAACAACAGGTGCTGGAGAGGATGTGGAGAAATAGGAACACTTTTACACTGTTGGTGGGATTGTAAACTAGTTCAACCATTATGGAAAACAGTATGGCGATTCCTCAAGGATCTAGAACTAGATGTACCATATGACCCAGCCATCCCATTACTGGGGATATACCCAAAGGATTATAAATTATGCTGCTATAAAGACACATGCACACGTATGTTTATTGCAGCACTATTC
>NW_022162021.1:0-11163 GCF_008728515.1 Papio anubis
TCTGTTGTAAGCCAAAGAGATTTTGAGGTTGGTTGTTACCTCAGCAAAGATGACTAACGTAGTCAAGACAAATTTAAGGAGAGAGAGGGAGTAGCCCCAGAGAAGGGAGCGCCAGGCACCACAAAACCACTCTGGCTCACTCCCGTTGGCCCTCACTGTGGTCAGGTGGCCCTTCTGAGCTCTTACCTTTAAACTCCTCGGAGGAAGTAGCATTGGGATGAGGCAGTCTCTTGGCTTGTAATTCCTTAGCCTTCGGTATTTGAAGGAGAGGCTGGCAGTGAATGCCCACCTGCTTACACTCACACTTTCCCCATTCTTCCAGCAGGACTCGGTGCTGCCCTGACTTTACTGTCAGTGCTGGCAGCCTGGGCTTTACTCCCTCTCCCTCTCTCTTTTAAGTTTAATTGGAGCCTCTTCTTGGCTCTGTTTTTTTCCCTTTTGTTACTTTTTTATTGATATGTAATAGATGTACATACTTTTGGGATGCATATGATAATTTGATATATGTGTGTAACGTAAAGATTGAGTCAGGATAATCCGGATAGCCATTCTCTTATTTATTTATTTATTTATTTATTTATTTATTTATTTAGACAGAGTTTCATTCTTGTCACCCAGGCTGCAGTGCAATGGTGCTATCTCGGCTCACTGCAACCTCCACCTCCTGGGTTCAAGTGATTCTCCTGCCTCAGCCTGCTAAGTAGCTGGGATTACAGGTGCCTGCCACCACGCCCGGCCCTCGTATGTTTTTTTATTTTGTTTTTTAAAGAGACAGAGTTGGCTGGGTGCGGTGGCTCACACCTGTAATCCCAACACTTTGGGAGGCTGAGGCAGGCGGATCACCTGAGGTCAGGAGTTCAAGACCAGACTGGCCAATCTGTCTCTACTAAAAATACAAAAATATTAGCTGGGCATGGTGGTGTGTGCCTGTAATCCCAGCTACTCAGGAGGCTGAGGCAGGAGAATCGCTTGAACCTAGGAGGCAGAGGTTGCAGTGAGCTGAGATTGCACCACTGTGCTCCAGCCTGGGCAACAGAGCAAGGCCGTCTCAAAAAAATAAATAAATAAATAAGCCGGGTGCGGTAGCTCGCGCCTGTAATTCTAGCACATTGGGAAGTCAAGGTGTGTGGATCACCTGAGGTCAGAAGTTCGAGACCAGACTGGCCAACATGGCGAAACCCCATCTCTACTAAAAATACAAAAATTAGGCAGGCGTGGTGGCATGCATTTGTAATCCCAGCTACTCGGGAGGCTGAGGCAGGAGAATTGCTCGAACCTGGGAGGCAGAGGTTGCAGTGAGCAGAGATCGTGCCACTGCACTCCAGCCTGGGCGACAGCGAGACTGCGTCTCAAAACAACAACAACAAAAACAAAAAACATGCTAGGTCTTATTTTTTCTAACTATATATTTGTATCCTTTTTTTTTTCTTTTTCTTTTTTTTTTTTCTTTTTTGAGACGGAGTCTCGCTCTTTGACCAGGCTGGAGTACAATGGTGCAATCTCGGCTCACTGCAACCTTTGCCTCCAAGGTTCAAGCAATTCTTGTGCCTCAGCCTCCTGAGTAGCTGGGATTACAGGCATGTGCCACCACACCTGGTTAATCTTTGTATTTTCAGTAGAGACAGGGTTTACCATGTTGGCCAGGTTGGTGTGAAACTCGACCTCAGGTGATCCGCCCGCCTCAGAAGTCCAAAGTGCTGGGATTACAGGCGTGAGCCACCGTGCCTGGCCAGGAAAACTCCTATTTTTCCTTCAATATTTAGTTCAGACATCAACTCTCCTGGGAAGCCTTACGGCATCCCTCCTCTCTGCTTCTGGAGGGCTCTAAACAAACATCTCCACTACTGTTCTTATGAAAAACGTTCTTGACTTTTCCTCTGTCCATTTCTTCAACTGTGGAGGACAGGCATTTCTTCTTAGTTTGCTGAAGTCACATGTATGTGCCCTGTGTCAAGTCCACTGCTGATGTCGGTAGTGTACAGCCCAGAGACATAAACCATGCCACGAATTTGAACATAGAAACTTTAATATAAAGAATTATACTAAATTAGCCAGGTGTGGTGGTGGATACCTGTAATCCCAACTACTCAGGAGGCTGAGGTGGGATTATCAGTTAAACCCAGGAGATGGTAGTGGCAGTGAGCCAAGATTGTGCCACTGCACTCCAGCCTGGGCGACAAGACTCCATCTCAATAAAACAGAAAAAAGAAAAAAAGAGGCCAGCTGTGGTGGCTCACACCTGTATTCCCAGCATTTTGGGAGGCCAAGGCAGGTGGATCACCTGAGGTCAGGAGTTCAAGACCAGCCTGGCCAACATGGTGAAACCCTGTCTCTACTAAAAACACAAAAATTAGCCAGGCATGGTGGCACGTGGCTATAGTCCCAGCTGCTTGGGAGGCTGAGACAGAGAATCGTTTGAACCTGGGAGGCAGAGGTTACGGGGAGCCAAGATCACACCACTACACTCCAACCTGGACGACAGAGTGAGACTCTCTTGGGGAGGCGGGCGCGGGGTGGGAAGAAAAAAATTATTATTTTCATTCTTATTTTTTTGAGACGGAGTCTCGCTTAGTCACCAGGCTGGAGTACAGTGGCTCAATCTCAGCTCACTGCAACCTCTGCCTCCTGGGTTCAAGTGATTCTCCTGCCTTAGCCTCCCTTGTAGCTGGGACTACAGGTGCACAGCACCAAGCCCAGCTAATTTTTGTTTTTTTAGTAGAAATGGGATTTCACCATGTTGGCCAGGATGGTCTCGATCTCTTGACCTCATGATCTGCCCACTTCGGCCTCTCAAAGTGCTGGGATTACAGGCATGAGCCACCGTGCCCAGTCTAGAAAAAAAGAATTATTAACTAGTAAAAGGTGGGGAGGGGGAGTTTTTTGTTTTTTGTTTTGTTTTGTTTTGTTTTGTTTTTTGAGACGGAGTTTTACTCTTGTCACCCAGGCTGGAGTGCGATGGTGCAATCTTGGCTCACTGCAACCTCCGCCTCCCAGGTTCTAGTGATTCTCCTGCCTCAGCTTCCCAAGTAACTGGGATTACAGGCGCCCACCACCATGCCCAGCTAATTTTTGTATTTTTAGTAGAGACGGGGTTTCACCATATTGGCCAGGCTGGTCTCGAACTTCTGACCTCAGGTGATCTGCCTACCTCTACCTCCCAAAGTGCTGGGATTACAGGCATGAGCCACCACACCCAGCCAAGAGAGATTTCTTATAAGGAATTGGCTCATGTGATTATGGAGGCTCACAAATCCAAATCTGCAGTGTGGGCAGGCTGGAGACATAGGAGAGCTGACAGTACAATTCTTTTTTTTTTTTTTTTTTTTTTGACGGAGTCTCGCTCAGTCGCCCAGGCTGGAGTGCAGTGGCCGGATCTCAGCTCACTGCAAGCTCCGCCTCCCGGGTTTACGCCATTCTCCTGCCTCAGCCTCCCGAGTAGCTGGGACTACAGGCGCCCGCCACCTCACCCAGCTAGTTTTTTTGTATTTTTTAGTAGAGACGGGGTTTCCCGTGTTCGCCAGGATGGTCTTGATCTCCTGACCTCGTGATCCGCCCGTCTCGGCCTCCCAAAGTGCTGGGATTACAGGCTTGAGCCACCGCGCCCGGCCTGACAGTACAATTCTAATCCACAGAGTCTGCTGGAGAATCCCCTCAGGAAGGTTGCTCTTTGTGGTCTATTTGGGACTTGAGCTGATTGGATGAGTCCCACCCATGTTATAGAAGGCAATCTGCTTTACTCAGAGTTCACAGATTTAAATGTTAATCTCATCAAAACACCCTCCAATTTGACACACAAAACTGACCAGCACAAGTAGTTATCTACTAAAATGGAAACAGAGCTCCAAAGAAAACAAGAATACAGCCAGGCATGGTGGCTCATGCCTGTAATCCCAGCACTTTGGGAGGCCGATGTGGGAGGATCACTTGAGCGCAGGAGTTTGAGACCAGCTTGGTCAACAAATTAGCCAGGCATGGTGGTGCATGCCTGTAATCCCAGTTACTCAGGAGGCTGAGGCAGGAGGATCACCTGAGCCTGGGAGTTGAGGCTGCCATGAGCCATGATTGCACTACTGCACTCCAGCCTGAGGGACAGAGTGAGACCCTGTCTCAAATAAATGAACAAACAGAAATAGCAAATGTAGCAAATGGCAAATAAAACAGGACCAGCTATTACCTTTAAGTTTGAAGGAGAGTACTCAAAGAAAGAAGAAACTTGCAAGAGGACTTCCTTTCCCATGCCCCACCAAGACTGAGATTTAGACCTCTTCAGAGAGGATATGTCTACAGCCTGCTGGATGGTGAAGTTCGTTGAGGTGCCACAGGTGTGGGCTGGAACATCTGTGGCCACCCACCAGGGTGCCAGCAAACTCACTGCAGGGTGGGCACCATTCCCCATGGAGCTGCACTGTAGGATCAAGAAGAAAGTTACACTGAAACCGGGCGTGGTAGCTCAAGCCTGTGATCACCGCACTTTGGGAGGCTGAGGCGGGTGGATTGCCTGAGGTCAGGAGTTGGAGACAAGCCTGGCCAACATGGTGAAACCCCGCCTCTACTAAAAATACAAAAATTAGCCGGGCATGGTAGCGGGCGCCTGTAGTCTCAGCTACTTGGGAGGCTGAGACAGAAGAATTGCTTGAACCCAGGAGGCAGAGGTTGCAGTGAGCTGAGACCACGCCATTGCACTCCAGCCTAGGCAACAGAGAGTGAAACTGTCTCCAAAAAAAAAAAAAAAAAAAAAAGTTAACACTGAAACCGCTAAACCCCTGCCTCTGCTATTGCAGTCTCCCTCTGGCGCCCTCTATTGACAGGGCCTAACACTGCTCTAGCTAGGAAAGAAGAAATGTATAGAGTCAGTCAACTGATTGCACAAAGCAGAGCAAAAAAGCTTAAGTTTGAAGTTAAGAGATAAATTGATAATTTGCATACATTTGAGGAATAAATGAATGTGTTCATCACCAAAACTGTAACCACAAGGATCATCGGTTATCTGAGATATTCAAATGAGAAAAACATTTAAATTTGATGAAGATGTGGGACTCTTCATTGGAAGAAAAGGGGAAAATAGGCTGTTGGACAAACCGCTGGTGACCAGGGAAATAAAAGACTAATAGAAAGCAAAGAGGGGGGGCCTGGTGTGATGCCTTGCACTTGTAATCTCGGCACTTTGGGAGGCCAAGGCAGGAGATCGCTTGAGCTCAGGAGTTTGAGACCAGCTTGACCAACATGGCAAAACCCTCTCTCTACAAAAAGTACAAAAAATTAACCACGGGTGTGGTGGTACACACCCATGGTCCCAGCTACTCGGGAGGACTGCTTGAGCCTGGGAGGCAGAAGTTGCAGTGAGCCAAGATCATGGCACTGCACTCCAGCCTGGGCAACAGAGTGAGACCCTCTCAAAAAAAAAAAAAAAAAAAAAAGGCAAGCAAAGAGGAAATGAAGCTAGAACAGATATCTGTGAATTTGTACCAGCTCCTTAACAAATGTAATGATCTTACTCATCTCAGAATTAGAAACCTATACTTTATATGTTTATTATTCCAGTGACCATAGTTCCCCATACCACAATTCAAAACACATCATCTAACAATAACTGCAGTCATGCACCGCATAATGACATTTTGGTCAACAATAGACTGCATATATAACAGATTATAATGGAGCTGAAAACTTCCTATTGCTTAGTGATGTCGTAGCTGCGGTGGCATCCTAGCACTGTGGTGACACTGGTGTAAACAAATCTGTGCTGCCAGTCATACAAAAGTCTAGAACACATAATTATGTACAGTGCAGAATACTTGATAATAAATGACTATGGGCCGGGCACGGTGGTTGTCGCCTGTAATCCCAACACTTTGGGAGGCTGAGGTGGAAGGATCATGAGGTCAGGAGTTCAAGATCAACCAGGCCAACATGGTGAAACCCCGTCTCTACTAAAAATGCAAAATTAGCCAGGCATGGTGGCACGCGCCTGTAATCCCAGCTACTTGGGAGGCTGAGGCAGGAGAATCACTTTAACCCGGGAGACAGAAGCTGCAGTGAGCTGAGATCGGGCCACTGCACTCTAGCCTGGGCAACAGAGCAAGACCCCATC
The DNA here is from genome assembly GCF_008728515.1 of Papio anubis. Classification (NCBI taxonomy): domain Eukaryota; kingdom Metazoa; phylum Chordata; class Mammalia; order Primates; family Cercopithecidae; genus Papio; species Papio anubis. The sequence goes on from NW_022162021.1 coordinate 6,092, forward strand.
TCAAAAAAAAATGTTACTGGTTTGTGTGTTTAAATACTATACTATTTATCATTATTTTGGAATGTACTCCTTCTAGCTATATTTTTAAAAATTTTCTGTAAAACAGCCTCAGGCAGGTCCTTCAGGAGGAATTCCAGAAGAAGATACTGTGATCATAGGAGATGGCAGCTCCATGTATGTTATTACCCCTGAAGACCTTCCAGTGGGACAAGATGTATAGATAGAAAACAGTGATATTGGTAATCCTGACCTTGTGTAGGCCTAGTCTAGTCTAGTGTATGTGTGTGTTGGTGTGTGTGTGTGTGTCTTAGTTTTTCACAAAAAAAGTTTAAAAAGTAAAAAAATTAGCCGAGTGAGGTGGCTCACGCCTGTAATCCCAGAGACTTTGAGAGGATAAGGTGGGCAAATTGCTTCAGCTCAGGAGTTCAAGACCAGCCTGGGCAATATGGTGAAATCCTGTCTCTACAAAAAAAGCACAAAAATTAGCCAGTCATGGTGTTTCAAAAAAAAATTTTAAATAGGAAAATGCTTATAGAATAAGGATATAAAGAAAGAAAATATTTTTGTACCGCTGTAGAATGTGTGTTTTAAGCTAAGTGTTATTACAAAAGAGTTAAAAGTGGAGTTTCTTGTTTTTTGTCTTCTATTTTGAGACAAGGTCTCCCTCTGTCATTCAGGCTGGAATGCAGTAGCTTAATGATGGCTCACTGCAGCCTCAAACTCCCAGGCTCAAGTGATCCTCCCCACTCAGCCTCCAGAGTAACTGGGACTATGGGCGCTACCATGCCCAGCTTATTTTTTATTTTTTGTGGAGATGGGATCTCACTAAGTTGTTTAGGCTGGTCTTAACTCCTAGGCTTATGCAATTCTCCTGCCTCAGCCGCCCAGAGTGTTGGAATTATGGGCATGAGTCACCACACCTGGCCTAAAAAGTTATTATTATTTTTATTTAGTTTCTTTTTTTTGAGATGGAGTCTCGCTCTGTCGCCCAGGCTGGAGTGCAGTGGCACGATCTCGGCTCACTGCAAGCTCCGCCTCCCGGGTTCACGCCATTCTCCTGCCTCAGCCTCCCAAGTAAGTGGGACTACAGGACCTGCCACCACGCCCAGCTAATTTTTTGTATTTTTAGTAGAGACAGGGTTTCATTGTGTTAGGATGGTCTCAATCTCCTGACCTCGTGATCCGCCCACCTCAGTCTCCCAAAGTGCTGGGTTTACAGGCATGAGCCACCACGCCTGGCCATAAAAGTTTTTTAAAAATTGAAAAGTGTGGCCGGGCGCGGTGGCTCAAGCCTGTAATCCCAGCACTTTGGGAGGCCGAGACGGGCGAATCACGAGGTCAGGAGATCGAGACCATCCTGGCTAACACAGTGAAACCCCGTCTCTACTAAAAATACAAAAAAAAAAAAAAAAATTAGCCGGGCGTGGTGGCGGCGCCTGTAGTCCCAGCTACTCGGGAGGCTGAGGCAGGAGAATGGCGTAAACCCGGGAGGCGGAGCTTGCAGTGAGCCGAGATTGTGCCACTGCACTCCAGCCTGGGCGACAGAGCGAGACTCTGCCTCAAAAAAAAAAAAAAAAAAAAAAAAAAAAAAAAAATTGAAAAGTGTATAAAGTAAAAATGTTAGAGCAGGCTAAAGTTAATTCACTATTGAAGAAAGAAATTTTAAAAAATAAATTTAGCCGGCTGGGCGCAGTGGCTCAGGCCTGTAATCTTAGCACTTTGGGAGGCTGAGATGGGCAGATCACATGAGGTCAGGAGTTCAAGACCAGCCTGGCCAACATGGTGAAACCACGTCTCTACTAAGAATACAAAAATTAGCTGGGCATGGTGGCATGTGCCTGTAGTCCCAGCTACCCAGGAGGCTGAGGTTGCAGTGAGCTGAGATCGTGCCACTGCACTCCATCCTGGGCAACAGAGTGAGATTCTGTCTGAAAATAAATATATTTAGCCTAGGTGTACAGTGTTTATAAAGTCTACAGTAGTGTACAATAATGTCCTAGGCCTTCACATTCAGTTACCACTCACTGGCCCTTCTAGAGCAACTTCCAGTCCTGCAAGCTCCATTTATAGTAAGTGCCATTAGTTGTACCATTATAGGTGTACCATTTTGTTAATTTTTGATACTACATTTTTTTTTTTTTTTTTTTTTTTTTGAGACAGCATTTCAGTCTTGTTTCCCAGGCTGGAGTGCAGTGGCACAATCTCTGCTCACTGCAACCTCTGCCCTCCTGGGTCCAAGCGAGTCTCCTGCCTCAACCTCCCGAGTAGCTGGAATTACAGACTCACGCCACCACACCCGGCTAAGTTTTGTAATTTTAGTAGAGAGAGAGTTTCACCATGTTAGCCAGGCTGGTCTCGAACTCCTGACAGGTGATCCACCCACCTCAGCCTCCCAAAGTTCTGGGATTACAGGCGTGAACCACCACGCCCAGCCAATACTACATTTTTATTGTACCTTTTCTATGTTTCAATATAGAAATACCATTGTGTTGCCTGGGTGCGGTGGTTCACGCCTGTAATCCCAGCACTTTGGGAGGCTGAGGCAGGTGGATCACCTGAGGTCCAGAGTTCAAGACCAGCCTGGCCAAGATGGTGAAACCCCATCTCTACTAAAAATAAAAAAATTAGCCAGGCGTGGTGGTGGGCACCTGTAATCCCAGGTACTTGGGAGGCTGAGGCAGAGAACTGGTTGAACCCGGGAGACGGAGGTTGCAGTGAACCAAGATAGCACCACTGCACTCCAACCTGGGCAGAGCAAGACTCCGTCAAATACATATATACATAAATACATGCATGCATACATACATACCATTGTGTTACAGTTGCCTACAGTTTTCAATACAGTAACATGCTGCACAAGTTTGTAGTCTAGGATCAATAGGCTGTAGTAGCGGTCCCCAAACTTTTTGGCACCAGGGACCAGTTTTGTGGAAGATAGTTTTTCCATGGAAGGCGGGGACGGAAATGGTTTTGGGATGAAACTGCTCCACCTCAGATAATTGGGCATTAGATTCTCATAAGGAGCGCACAACCTAGATCCCTCACACGCGCAGTTCACAGTAGGGTTCCCACTCCTATGAGAATCTAATGTCACCGCTGATCTGGCAGGAGGTGGAGCTCAGCCATTTACTCCTGCTGTGCAGCCCGATTCCTAATAGACCAGGGACTGGTACCAGTCTGTGCCCCAGGGGTTGTGGACCCCTGGGCCATGGCATATAGCCTAGTTGTATAATAGACTATATTATCTACGTTTGTGTAAGTACATTCTATGATGTTCATGCAAAGATGAAATTACTTAATGATGCATTTCTCAGAATGTATCCCATTGTTAAATGATAATAGACTGTATTTTCCTTTTTTTTTTTTTTTTGGACAGGTTTTTGCTCTATCACCCAGGGTGGAGTGCAGTGGCATGATCATGGCTCACTGCAGCCTCAACCACCTGGGCTCAAGCGATCTTCTCACCTCAGCCTGCAAAGTAGCTGGGGCTACAAGCATGTGCCACCATGCCTGACGACTTTTTATTTTTTTGAGACAGAGTCTCATTCTATCACCCAGGCTGGAGTACACTGGCATGATCTCGGCTCACTCAGGAGCCTCCATCTCCTGGGTTCAAGCGATTCTCCTGCCTCAGCCTCCCAAGTAGCTATTTTGTGTATTTTTAGTAGAGACGAGGTTTCACTATGTTGGCCAGGCTGGTCTGGAAGTCCTGACCTCAAGTGATCTGCCTGCCTCAGCCTCCCAAAGTGCTGTGATTACAGGTGTGAGCCACCACACCCAGCTGGTAGAATATACATTCATATATATATATATACATATATATCTGGCCTTAAATTTTTTTTTGTAGAGATAGGGTCTTACTATGTTTCCAGGGTGGCAGTGAGATCTGTGCTGCCTATAGACTCTTCAGAGAGTCACCTCCAACAAGAACTCCTGGGCTCAAGTGATCCTCCCACCTTGGCCTCCCAAAGGGCTGGGATTACAGGTGTGAGCTACCGTACCCAGCCTATATTTATTTTCATGAAAACTTTCACAAAGGGAATCACATTAAATGTCACTTAGTTTCATCTAATGTTGTTTTAGCTAAAATATCTTGCCCAAAATTATTGGTAATGTAATATTAGGCTAGTGTTTCCACAATTCATTTTATTTATTTCTATACTATATTGGTTACAAAGTATTACACAACAACTATTATGTTTCTGTTTTATTGTTGTTGTGTTTTTTCTTTTTTCTTTTTTTTTCTTTGAAGTGCAGTCTTGCTTTGTCGCCCAGGTTGGAGTACAGTGGCTCAATTGCAGCTCACTGCAACCTCCGCCTCCCAGGTTCAAGCGATTCTCCTGCCTCAGCCTCCCAAGTAGCTGGGATTACAGGCACCCACCACCACATCTGGCTAATTTTTGTATTTTTAGTAAAGACAGGGTTTCACTAAGTTGGCCAGGCTGGTCTCGAACTCCTGACCTTAGGTGATCTGCCCGCCTCAACCTCCCAAAGTGCTGGGATTACAGGCGTGAGTTTATTAGACTTGTTTTATCTCATATCTGTCTATCACTCTGTCCATTCATCCATTCATTTTCCTTTTTGATGCATTGTAAATTTGACACAATTTGATGCAAAGCAAATTGCAGGCATCAGTATACTTCCCCCTTAAAAAAGGCACATATATAATTAATTAAAGTTCAATGTTTATATATATTTTTTTCTTTCAAGGTAAAATTTACATACAATGACATGCACATCTTAAGTCAACTTTTGCTGAGTTTTAAAATCCATATACCTGTATAACAAAACCTCTATGAAGACACAGAACCTTTTATTGATTGATTGACTGAGATTGAGACAGGTCTTATGTTGCTTGACTCAGGTACATGGCAGAATCATGACTCACTGCAACCTTGACCTCCCTGGGTTCAACAGACTGCGTCTCCGACCTCCGTGGCTGGGATTGCGAGGCGCGACACGACGCGCGGATAGCTTTTGGCAGAGACAGAGTTTTGCCATGTTGGCCAGGATGGTCTTGAACTCCTGGCCTAAGCAGTCCTCATGCCTCAACCTCCCAAAGTGCTGGGGAG
>NW_022162021.1:11439-25000 GCF_008728515.1 Papio anubis
GAACAAAAATCTCTGTGACATGAATAAGTTTAAAGGAAAATGCTGTGCCTTGAGATGCATATGCAAACATCTCCATAAACCTTTTAGCAGCATTGTTTCAGCCTATCACATGGGAAGAAACCTTAGACAATACCTAGCTTTCCTAGGCAGAGGTCCCTGCGACCTTTGGCCGCGTACGTGTCCCTGGGTAGTTGAAATTAAGAGAATGGTGATGACTTTTAACCAGCAAGCTGCCTTCAGGCACTTGTTTAACAAAGACACATCCTGCACAGCCCAAAATCCATTAAACCTTGAGTCACCACAGCACATGTCTCTTGCAAGGACAAGGTTGGGGGTAGGGTCACAGATTAACAGCATCTCAAATACAGAACAAAATGGAGTCTCTTATGCCTACTTCTTTCTATATAGACACAGTAACAGGCTGATCTCTCTTTCTTTTCCCCACACATTAACAAGCAGAAAACAAGCAATCGCGTTAAAAAAGTAGGTAAAAAACATGGACAAACACTTTTCAAAAGAAGACATACCCAGGGCCAGCTGAAAGAAATCAGGCACATTCCTCAGCCCCGGGCTCAACACAAACAGGCCCAGTACAAACACATCCCACCATTTATCTCTCAACTTCCTGAGCCCAGTACAAACATATCCCACCATTTATCTCTCAACTTCCTGAGCCCAGTACAAACACATTTCTCAACTCAGAGACTACCATATAACTCAACTTTAGAAAAACACCACCTGGAAAGTCTCCGATAAGGACACAGCCGTTCGTGGTTTTACTGAAAGCGTGGGAACCAATAGAAAACTGCTAAATGTATAACTTAAAATGTTAACCAATTGTAGTGCTGTAACCAAAAGAATTCCCTTGTTCCTCTGTAACTTTACGTATCCTATTTACATCGGGCTATAAAAGGCAAGCACTCGCATTGTTCGGGGCCCTCTTGTATGCTGTGGAATGGAGGGACCAAGTTCGAACTTGCAGTAAAAGATCCTTGCTGCTTGGCTTTGACTCTGGGCTCTGGTGGTCTTCTTTGGGGAACATACTGTCTGGGCACTAACATCTGGGGGCTCGTCCGGGATTCCCCAAGCCCACCAGACCCCTGGTCAATGGATCTACCAGGATCGATCTGCTGATAGGTGAGCCAGCTCGTCTCTGTTTGTCTGTCTGTGTCTGTTCTGAACCTGTATCTGTGACTCGCGAGGTCTGAAACTGAAGCTGATGCAGTCCTGGCGGACGCGCTATAGGACGGCCAGCGGAGACCGGTGGGAGACATCCCCTGGCTCTCGTCTGATCTAGATTTTTATCTGAACTGATTCTGACCTGGGTTTCCGGAGCGCGCTTGCGGCTAGATATTATTAATACGCCAGATTTCCTTTACAGGAATTCTAACCCATATTCTTTTACAGGAAGAGACTACAAATTATTACAGGATGGGTAATACCCAGAGCACTCCCCTATCTCTCCTAACACGTAATTTCAAGGATGTTAGAGCAAGGGCCCATGATCTTAGTATAGAAATCAGGAGGGGAAAACTAATTACCCTGTGCCGCTCCAAATGGCCTGCCTTTGATGTGAGGTGGCCACCCGAAGGGACGTTCCGACGTACCTGTCATCACTAGAGTAAAGTTCAAGATTTTCTTACCTGGGCGTGCGGGCCACTTGGATCAAATCCCATATATCCAAATATGGCAGGACCTTGTTGAGAACCTGTCTCCTTGGCTGTCCCCTTTCCAATTAGCCCCTGAACCCTATAAGGCACTGGTTGCTCAGGCTGCTAAAATCCAAGCAACCGACTGCCCCCCCATCCTGTTCTACCTGATAGCGGGGACCCACTGTCCACAGAACCCCCTCCATACCCATCCGGGCCCCAGGCCCCAGCCCCGTGGGCTGAGCTGCGGGAAGGAGCAGGTGGACAGGAGGCGGCCGGCGCACCTGGACCCGCGGAAAGTGAAAGTAACTCTGAAGGGCTGGCGGGGCGGACACGAGGATGCACTTTGCGGGCTAGCCCCCCCCCCAGCCGCCTGACTCCACAGGCGCTCTACTCCTTCAGGAAATAGGACCCCCAGATGACACGGGAATCCCCAGGCTCCAGTGCTGGCCATTCTCCACCAGTGATCTGTATAACTGGAAGACTCAGAGTGCTCGGTTTTCAGACAACCTCAAAGATTTAATGGCTTTACTGGATAGTGTCATGTTCACCCACCAGCCTACTTGGGATGATTGTCAGCAGCTCCTCTGAATCTTGTTCACAACGGAGGAGTGAGAGAGAATACAGATAGAAGCTAGAAAGCTGGTCCCGGGGGACGACGGTCAACCGACTGCCAACCCTGACCTCATAAATGCGACTTTTCCTCTGACCAGGCCGGCGTGGGACTACAACACGGCAGAAGGTAGGGGACGGCTACACCTTTATCGCCAGACTCTAATGGCGGGTCTCCGGGCAGCTGCTCGCAAGCCCACTAATTTGGCTAAAGTATACTCTGTTCTGCAGGGAAAGACAGAAAGCCCAGCTACCTACTTAGAAAGATTAATGGAAGCTTTTAGACAATACACCCCCATAGACCCAGAGGCTCCAGGAAGTCAGGCAGCTGTTGTAATGTCTTTTGTAAATCAGGTGGCCCCAGACATTAAAAGGAAACTCCAGAAATTAGAAGACTTAGAGGGAAAACAGATTCAGGACCTCCTTCAGATAGCCCAGTGGGTTTACAATAACAGAGATACTCCAGAGGAAAAGCAATTTAAGGCCACTGAAAAAATGACCAAGGTCCTGGCAGCAGTAGTACAGAAAGAGCATCTACAGCCAGAGAACACCCAACCTAGGCAGTCCCCCAGACATGATAATCTGAGCAAAGACCAATGTGCCTACTGTAAGGAAGCTGGCCACTGGGTAAGAGACTGCCCCAAAAAGAAACAATGAGGACAGGGACCCCCTAGGTCTACACCCATACTAGTCACTCAAGATGAAGACTAGGGAAGACGGGGTTTGGACCCCCTCCCCGAACCTAGGGTAACTTTGCAAGTGGAGGGGTCCCCAGTTCAGTTCTTGGTCGATACGGGAGCACAGCACTCGGTCCTAGTTAAAACTAATGGAAAATTATCCTCCAAGTCCTCATGGGTACAAGGGGCCACAGGAATTAAGAAATACCCCTGGACAACACAAAGAATAGTAAACCTCGGAGCCAGGAATGTAACCCATTCTTTCCTGGTCATCCCTGAGAGCCCCTGTCCCCTATTAGGGAGAGACCTGCTAACTAAAATGGGAGCACAGATCCATTTCCTCCCTGAGGGGCCCGTCGTGACCAACTCCCAAAATCAGCCCGTGTCTGTCCTGACTATAACCCTAGAAGATGAGTACCGGCTCCACCAGGAGCGAGCGGCCCCTGACCAGGACATAGCAACCTGGCTCCAGCAATATCCAGGAGCTTGGGCGGAAACGGGGGGCTTAGGACTGGCAAAACACCATCCTGCCTTGTTTGTGGAACTCAAGCCTGGGACAGACCCCGTTCGGGTACGCCAATACCCGATGCCCCTAGAGGCCAAAGAAGGGATTGCACCACATATTCGCCAGCTCCTCGACCAAGGGGTCCTTCGCCCATGTCACTCGCCCTGGAACACTCCATTGTTGCCGGTACGAAAACCTAATAGTGGAGAATACAGACCTGTACAAGACTTGAGAGAAGTCAGTAAGAGGGTTATGGACATACATCCAACTGTGCCTAACCCGTACACCCTCCTGAGTACCCTAAACCCTAAACATCAATGGTACACTGTTTTAGATTTGAAAGATGCTTTCTTCAGTTTGCCTTTAGCCCCTCAGAGCCAAAAGCTCTTCGCCTTTGAGTGGACTGACCCTGAGAGGGGCATAAGTGGCCAGCTGATATGGACCAGACTGCCGCAGGGATTCAAAAACTCTCCTACCCTGTTCAATGAGGCCCTCCATGAAGACCTGGGTGAGTACCGATGCAAACACCCTGAAATAACCTTACTACAGTATGTTGATGACCTCCTGATTGCTGCCGAGACCCAAGAAGCTTGTATTCAAGGGACCAAGGGTCTCTTACAAACTCTAGGGAATCTAGGCTACCGAGCCTTGGCAAAGAAAGCTCAAATCTGTAAATCAGAAGTAACATATCTGGGGTACCTGCTAAAAGGAGGGCAGCACTGGTTAACAGATGCCCGGAAGCAGACCGTTCTGCAGATCCCTAGGCCACAATCCACCCGACAAGTAAGGGAATTCCTGGGGTCGGCGGGATTTTATAGACTATGGATACCTGGGTTTGCAGAACTGGTTAAACCCATGTATCAGGCAACACGGGGGCAGCAGCCATTTAAGTGGACAGAAGAAGCCGAGTCAGCTTTCCAACAGATCAAAACCGCCCTACTCTCTGCACCTGCACTGGGACTACCTGATGTCACCAAGCCCTTCCACTTATACGTGGACAAGAGCAAGGGTGTCGCCAAGGCGGTAATAACTCAAAACTTAGGCCCCTGGCGGAGGCCGGTTGCCTACCTGTCAAAGAAATTAGACCCAGTGGCTGCCGGGTGGCCCCCTTGTCTCCGAATGATTGCGGCCACGGCCCTGATGGTACAAGATGCTGATAAACTTGTCATGGGTCAAGAATTACAGGTCGTTACCCCACATGCCATCAAGGGTGTACTCAAACAGCCACCTAATCGATGGATAAGTAACGCCCGGCTCACCCACTACCAAGGACTACTACTAAATCCCCTCAGGATAACTTTCCTGCCCCCAACAACCTTAAACCCTGCCTCGCTGCTGCCCAACCCGGACCTGGACGCCCCGTTCCATGATTGCACCGAGATACTAGCTCAGGTGCACGGAGTTCGAGAGGACCTGCAGGACCGCCCACTTCCTGACGCTGACCTCGTCTGGTTTACTGATGGGAGCAGCTCCATACACCAAGGCCAGAGGTATGCTGGAGCAGCAGTGACTTCAGAGACTGAGGTAATCTGGGTGGAACCCCTGCCCCCGGGGACATCGGCCCAGAAGGCCGAACTGATAGTGCTCACCCAAGCTCTCACCTTAGGGGCAGGGAAGAAACTGACAGTATACACAGACAGCCGATATGCTTTTGCTACGGCGCACATACATGGGGCCATTTACAGGGAGGGAGGGTTACTAACGGCTAAACGAAAAGAGATAAAAAACAAGCAAGAGATCCTAGCCCTGTTAACAGTCCTATGGAGACCAGAAAAATTGGCTATTGTACATTGCCCAGGGCATCAGAAACCAACCACTCCAATTGCTCAAGGCAACTTTCTGGCAGACCAAACTGCAAGGAGTGTGGCAAAGGCTCCCAGCCAACTCCTTGCACTCCAGCTCCCTGATCTGGGCCCCCGGGACTTGCCATATCTCCCTGATTATTCAGAACAAGATCTCCAGTGGATCGACAAACTTCCCCTGAAACAGATCCAGAATGGGTGGTGGACTGATACTAATGGCCAAACCATCCTACCAGAAAAATTAGGACACCAAGTGTTAGAACACATCCACCGAACCACCCACCTGGGTGCCCGGCGGATGATAGACCTGATCAGACGCTCCAAGCTCAAAATCAGACATATAGCCGAGACAGCCAGCAGCATCCTGACAAGTTGCAAAGTCTGCCAGCTTAACAACGCCTACCCCCAATCCCAGGCTGCAACGGGAACAAGGCTCAGGGGAACCAGGCCCGGTATCTACTGGGAAATAGATTTTACTGAGATAAAGCCAGGAAAATACGGGTATCGGTACTTACTTGTCTTTGTAGATACTTTTTCACGATGGACTGAAGCATTCCCAACCAAAAGGGAAACTGCTCAGGTTGTAGCAAAGAAAATCCTGGAAGATATCCTCCCCAGGTATGGCTTCCCCATCCAGATAGGGTCAGATAATGGGCCGGCCTTCATCGCTAAGGTAAGTCAGGATTTGGCTTCCATCCTTGGGGCAAATTGGAAACTACATTGCGCTTACAGGCCCCAGAGTTCAGGACAGGTAGAGAGGATGAATCGGACCTTAAAGGAGACCTTAACTAAATTGACTATGGAAACTGGCGCTAATTGGGTGGTCCTTCTCCCCTACGCTCTGTTCTGGGCCCATAATACCCCTTACAGACTGGGCCTTACCCCTTATGAAATCATGTATGGCAGACCCCCACCCCGGTCCCTAGCCTAAAAGATGATCTGCTCAAGTCTGAAACAGAAAATGTCTCTGAACTCTTATTTTCCTTACAAGCCTTGCAGAAAATTCATCAAGAAATCTGGCCCAAGCTGAAGGAACTATATGAGACCGGTCCCCCACTGACACCCCATCCGTACCAGCCGGGAGACTGGGTCATGGTTAAGCAACACCGAAAAGAGACCCTAGAACCCAGGTGGAAGGGACCACTCCAGGTACTCCTAACCACACCCACCGCCCTGAAGGTAGAAGGCATCGCGTCGTGGATCCACTACACCCACGTCAAGCCAGTGGACCCAACCTCCGACCTTCTGGGACCAATCACGGTGGCGGCTGAAGCACCGGCCACGTGGACTGTGGACAGAGCTAAGAACAACCCCTTAAAACTCACCCTGCGCCGGCAGCATAGCTCACTGCAAACATACAGTTAGGTAGTCTAGCCCTAACGTTAGTCGCCCTAGTGGCCGCTGGAGAAAACACCAAACCAGCTCCTAATCCCTTTGTCTGGAGATTCTGGCTTTATGAAAACCGAACCCACCCTGGGCAACCTCATAAGCCTGGGAAACTATTAGCCAGTGCTGATTGCCCCTCCTCAGGGTGCAATAGCCCAATTCTACTAAATTTTACTGGTTTTCAAATAGCCAAACCTATGACACCAATAATATGCTTTGAGTTTGATCAGACTAAATACAATTGTAAACACTATTGGTGGCACCAAAATGCCAGCTGTCCTTATAACTATTGTAACATCCATAGATTCCGTTACTGGGGAGAGGAAGAACAGTTAGACCCTAAGTGGGCCTTCCATCATAGACGGGACGGAGACTTTTCATATACATGGATAGTTAGAGACCCCTGGAACTCCCGCTGGACCACGCCTCAACATGGGGCTGTATACTACTCCCCCTCCTCCACATGGCCTAGCAGTCACCTCTATCTGTGGCGAGGTCTAGTGCAGGTACTGCCTCTGGTCCATGGAAATATCCAATGACAAGAAAACAGACTAACACAAGACTTACGTCCTTTCTCCTGGTTAAAATTATTACAAGAAGGACTAGAACTTGCTAACCTTACAGGACTTCACAGCCTGTCTGGCTGCTTTCTGTGTGCCACTCTAGGGCGTCCACCACTAACCGCTGTCCCTCTGCCATGGGGATCCTCTACCTCTGCCCAAGCTAACAACCTCCGAAACCTCTCATATGCCCCTATCCTTAATGTGCCCCTATACCTAAACCCCAGTCAGGAGAAGTTTCCCTAATGTTTCTCAAGAACCAATTCCAGCCTCTGCAGCATCACTGCAATGCCCCCTAATATCTCCCTACGGGCTCCGCCGGGCATATTCTTCTGGTGTAATGGAACATTATCTAAGAACCTACCTAGTCCCTCTGTTACCAACCTACTGTGTCTTCCTGTCACATTAGTTCCCCGGTTGACTCTACTTACTGCCGGCGAGTCCCTAGGGTACACCGGTAACTGGACTAGTACTACTATTCACCCAGTCCCTAGACCGAGACCTGCACGAGCCATATTTCTCCCCCTTATTGCGGGAATCTCCCTCACCTCATCCCTCATTGCGGCCGGACTGGCGGGGGGAGCCCTAGGTCACACCCTCATAGAAAGCAACAAGTTATACCAACAATTTGCCGTTGCTATGGAGGAGTCGGCTGAGTCCCTTGCCTCCCTTCAATGACAGCTCACGTCCTTAGCTCAGGTAACCTTGCAGAACCGGAGGGCCCTAGACCTACTCACTGCTGAAAAAGGTGGTACATGTATGTTTCTAAAGGAAGACTGTTGTTTCTACATAAATGAATCAGGGCTTGTAGAGGACCGGGTCCAACAGCTAAGCAAGTTGAGCACAGAAGTAAAAAAACGGCAGTTCGCTTCAGCTGCAGACCAATGGTGGAATTCCTCTGTGTTTTCCCTATTAGCCCCCTTCCTTGGACCCCTGCTGAGTTTACTATTTCTGCTTACCGTAGGGCCTTGTGTTGTTAACAGAATCTTGCTGTTTGTCAGAGAAAGGTTTGATACCGTACAGCTCATGGTCCTCAGAGCCCAATACCAACCTGTAAATGCTGAAACAGAATCAGACTTATAAGACCCAAGATTGGCTCTAGAGGTACCTAAGAAAAGGGGGGAATGAAAGAAACCAGGCACATTCCTCCATATATCTCCCAACTTCCTGAGCCCAGCACAAACACAACCCACCATATATCACTCTCAACTTCCTGAGCCCAGCACAAACACATTCCTCCATATTTCTCTCAACTTTAGAAAAACACCACCTGGGAAATCTCCAATAAGGGCACAGCAGGAACCAATAAAAAATGCTAAATGTATAATGATAACCAATTGTAATGTTGTAACCAAAAGAATTCCCCTGTTCCCCTGTAACTTTACATATCCTGTTTACATCGGGCTATAAAAAGCAAGCACTCGCATTGTTCGAGTAATTTTGAGATTAGTTTAATTAGGATTCCAGCGATAGATTGATTTAATGGGATCTGTCTATAAGATTATTCATTTGTAGAAATCTCTTAACTTCCTGAGCCCAGTACAAACACAATTTCAACTCAGAGACCATATATCTCAACTTTAGAAAACACCACCTGAAACTCCCCTATAAGGACACAGCCATTTGTGGTTTTACTGAAAGCACGGAACCAATAGAAAACTACAAATGTATAACTTAAAAATGTAAACCAATCGTAATGCTGCAAATCAGCACTTTGTTCCTGTAACTTTAATGTATCCATTTACATCGGCTATAAAAAGCATCACATTGCCTGAGGCCCTTGTATGCTAGATCGGAGGGACCAAGTTCAACTTGTAGTAAAAGATCCTTGCTGCTTGGCTTTGACTCTGGACTCTGGTATCTTTGGGGAACAAACGGTCTGGGTATAACACAAGTTGAGGGCTTCACTACTCTACCTCTAAAATATTCTCACTCATCTGCTATAATAAAACCTTGTATCTATGAAGCACAGCCAAAATTATAAAGAACAGCACATTCTGTATTACATTTTTTTGGACTGTATAGCAAGAATATATTTTAAAATCTTTCTATCTCTTACGTTTCACGTTGCTGTAAAATGTCACCAATATTGATAAGGCCAGCTGCTGCTTGCAAAATTGCTTCTCCCTTTGCACTAAAGAACAAGTGTAGAAGGTTATCTTATCTAAACCATTTCATGGGCAGTAGGGTTATAAAAGCAATACAACTTTTAATGGATTTTAAATATTTATATGGATATGGTATAGGGCTTTTAAAAAAGCTATTCATAGTGAGTGTTTCTAGCTACATGTCATTTTGTAAATATCTGGTGACTGAATCTATAAGAAAACTGAGATTTTTTGCTTATTATTTAATGTTGAGTATTCATATTAGATCAAAATGATACACAAGTCCACAAAGATTCTACTGTTTAGATTAGTTTTTTTTTTTAATTTCTAGAAAAAAGATTTTTAAATACATGCATACACATAATATGCATAGCCATGATGTCTTAATCTGGTCTCTATTATAGAAGTCAAGCTATTGTTGGATTCAGTTATAATTTTCATATCATTAAGTATGCATATTATGAACACTTTCTGTAACGAGAATAAATAGAGGCTCTCTAGAGCCTGCTGTAACAAGGGAGACAGTCCTATCACTTGCATTTGACAGAGACTCAAGGAAGTCAGTGTAATGGGAAAGATTCATGGTAAATAGAGGAAAGACTTCAGTTAAAGCCTAATTGGAGATTGTTGACAAGAAGCTGGGGCCAGGCTAACTTAAACTGGGGCATTGTATGTGATTGGTTTGGGGAATATATTTGGTTTTCTCTGGTTGATCCTTAGAAGCCAGGAGACAAAATAGGCAAGCTGTCAGGCATTGAACAAATGCTAACTGTTTGGGGCTGATGTATGCAGAGGTGATATTTCAGCTTCCAGTTCTGGTTGCTGCAAAGGTTGTGTATCAGAACAGGTTCTGTTTTCATAGATGATCCGGCCATTGTCCATTTGTACAATAAGCCTCTCAATATTATATCTAAAATAATAAAACTATATCTTAGTTGATATTATTTTGCCTACTAGGCACCCTAAAAATATATCTCTATATTGTTGGGAGACAATTCTCCATGGATCTTACTGCATATATTTTGCTCCAGACCACTTTTCAAGGATTTTTGTACAGGGAATAGCTTTGGGAGATAGAGATAGTGGCTCCTTCTTGAGAAAAATGCATGTGTGTTTACTGCACAGTATAACAAAGGTAATGTGTCCCTCTAGGGAAAAGCTTTGGCAGACTTGCTTTATGAAATATTCCAGTAGCCTAAGCTAGTTTGTATCAGCTATGATGCAAAATGACTGTGTAAGCAATGTCCATCTGGGTTATTCCATATTCCCTTCTCAGACAGAGAGGCAAAGGAAACTAAAACAACAGCGAGCATACACTATTTTGCTGTTCTGTAAAAAAAAGTCCTTTGTCTCTGACCCAGGAATATTATGTTTTCTACCAACATCCTGTGGGGAAAAGAAAGAAAGATCAGACTGTTACTGTGTCTATATAGAAAGAAGTAGACATAAGAGACTCCATTTTGTTCTGTATTTGAGATGCCGTTAATCTGTGACCCTACCCCCAACCTTGTCCTTGTAAGAGACATGTGCTGTGGTGACTCAAGGCTTAATGGATTTTGGGCTGTGCAGGATGTGTCTTTGTTAAACAAGTGCCTGAAGGCAGCTTGCTGGTTAAAAGTCATCACCATTCTCTTAATCTCAAGTACCCAGAGACATGTACACGGCCAAAGGTTGCAGGGACCTCTGCCTAGGAAAGCTAAGTATTGTCCAAGGTTTCTCCCCACGTGATAGTCTGAAATATGGCCTCGTGGGAAGAGAAGGACCTGATCGTCCCCGAGCCCGACACCCGTGAAGGGTCTGTGCTGAGGAGGACTAGTACAAGAGGAAAGAAGGCCTTTTGGCGGATGTTGGCAGTTAAGATAGAGAAAAGCATCTGTCTCCTGCCGTTCCTGGGCAATGGAACATGTCGGTGTGAGACTTGATTGTATGCTCTGTTTACTGAGAAAGGAGAAAACTGCCTTAGGGCAAAAGGTGGGACTTGCTGGGAAAATGCTGCTAAAAGGTTTATGGAGATGTTTGCATATGCATATCAAGGCACAGCATTTTCCTTTGAACTTATTCATGTCACAGGATCTTTATCCATATGTCTTACTGCTAATTTTCTCCTTACAATGATCCTATTGTCCTGCCACTCCCTTACCTTTAAGATGGTAAAGATAATTATCAATAACTACTAAGGGAACTCAGAGACCGGTGCCGGCGTGGGTCCACTATGCTGAGCGTGGGTCCCCTGGGCCCTCTTTTTCTTTCTCTATACTTCGTCTCTGTGTCTCATTTCTTTTCTCAAGTCTCTCTTTCCACCTAACGAGAAACACCCACAGGTGTGGAGGGGCAGGCCACCCCTTCACATCCATGAAACTGTGGCAGGTAACTCAGCTGAAATATAGGGTAAAATACTAGGTAATTCAGCTCTTGACAAGTACTAAATATCAATGCCTAAAAAATCAATTATATAAGTGAACACTATCTGTTTCTCCCTCTGATTTAGAAATATAACCAGGATTACAAAACGAATGCAGAAAAATGTAAAAGATACCTTGGAAAAATCTCATGCAAATTAGTTTAGATTGTTTTCAGTAAATGGAAATTAATTGTGTGCTTAAGGACAGGTGAGCTAATAAAGTAAGGCTTCTCTGTTTTTGTTTGTCAGAACATAGACATGATACTGTTCCCCAGGTGGTTAATATTTTAATAGGGTCAATCATCAAAACTGTGTAAAAATAAAAAGATTACAGACAGTGCTCAGATTTAATTTGTGTTTAATACTTCATCTTTCTACAACTCTCATAAAATTAATAGCAGCAAAGGTACCAAACTTCTCTACTTTATGATATAATGTAAGTGTACCTGGCAGATCTAAATCAAATACTTATAAATTACCAACATTTTAATCTCAATGAAAATGGATCTAACTAGAAGAAATGTATATGCTTAAAATACATCTAAATAATTACCCATGGATTAAAAAAACAGATATATTTTTCAAAATATGCTTTATTGAGTAAGATAGCTTTAAAGTCTCTGCAATACAATTGAAACACTTATGAGTAAACAGCATTTTTCAGAGTGCTATTATGTACAATGATGCATCCTTCTGTAAGTCAGGTTCAGGTTATTGTGTATAGGGGTGCTCATTAGTCTAATATTTTGTGGTCCGAGAATTTTAAATAAATTATTCTAGTTTTTATCCATAGTAAAGCATGGGGCTACATATATTACATACTTTCGAAAGGAGGGCTCAGACCTTGAATTAGAATAATCAGCTTCAAGAATTTACCAAGTGACAATAAGCCACAGAGGCAAGGACATTTCTAAATCTGCCAGAGCACTACATTTTCGTTTTAAGAAGAGAGGCCAATACATTTTAATCTTCAAGGCAAGCTACTTTTGGAAATAAAAACTAGATATGTGAGAAAAGAATAAATTACCTTGAAAGTGGTCATTGCCTATGATTTTGTCTTCTTTAGAGAGTGAAATATGTTGTCTGTGCAATAGGGATTATAATGTTTATCTTCAGGAATTGGGAATAATTTCAGACCCATCTAACCACTGAAAGTGTAATGGACAACAATTACATATCCAAAGGGGAGGTTTCTAAATGTATTGGCATCTAAATATCTCCTCTATCTAACTAAAGGGACATGGGTGTGACCCTAAAACTCTATCATACTCATATTTAAATGCATGAATTCAGAATTGTGCTGTTTATGGCATTTTGGATTCAGTTTAATGGAATCTAGAATGAGCAACTAAAACAGATGGAAAATGAAATTTCTGATGTTGCTTACAGGATAATTATAATGGCTTGACCTAAAATACCAATTGCAGTTATTCATCGTGAATACTTTTAATATAAATTTGGATGAGTTATCCATATTCCATAATTTGATGAAATACTTTGGGCACATCCAGCAGTTCTTGTTCTATTGTATGCTCATATCACTACCTTCAGATTTGTTGTTTAGTCTCCTGAGTGGCAGAGTGAACAACTCTTTGTAGAACCACTTTTTAAGCAAGGTAACCTAATAATATGTCATTTTGGTCTATTATATTACTACGAATTCATCTTCCAGAATCTGAAAAAAATCTACAAAAATGATATAAATGTTTTTCTCAACCTGAAAAAGTGAGGACCAGATCCATGGTGATCCCACATAATTCCTGGTGGGAGATGCTAGCTGAACCAGCTCATCTGTTCCAGGTTACTGACTTAATGGGCTTTCAGATGAAGTTGTTTATAGAAAATAGTCAATACTTTATTT